>NC_143554.1:30574924-30877954 GCF_054136105.1 Typopeltis vanoorti
CATGTCCATGGTAAAGGTGACTTCGCCGGAGTACCAGGCGGGGTCCTCCTTAGAGACGCTCTTCTTTATATTACTCACTTTCCCCCACTTACTAAAAGTTTGTACAAGCACGTCTTCTCTGGCTTCTAGATATTCCATAGGGAAGTGGTCGATCTTAATTTGACGTACTTGTGACCCCACCATGGTAGGGGGTCACCTGCTTCCCTTGGACAGGGAAACCCTTCAGAAGTTGATCTCTCGAAGCTAAATTCTTGACTACTATAAGAAATCGTCCTCCTCCATACAGGGTGAAGGAGTAGATGTTAGAAACTCCTATTATCTCCTTAAGGGCTGTAGTGAGTGCTCTAGGATCCTCAATTCCTGGAATCTCCACTCCTAATGTCCGGGTCCTGGGGAGGGGACGGAGATTACTCTGCTCATGATTGATCTCTGCATTCTAGAAAAAAAGAGAAAAATAAAGAGTCCTAAGACTCTGTAAGGAAATCCCGTAGTGCGTATAAACGCACTACCAGCAAGTTAGTAGAGTTAGTACTAAGAATACAAAAGGTTAGTACAACAAACTAAACAACAAGTATAAATAACAAAATATTAGTAAGTAACAAATTCAACAATGAATAAATACAATACTGTCCTGCCGCAATTGAGGTCTCTTCAGTGGGCGCCAGGCCCAGAGTTGGAGATACCAGGCAGAAGCAGTAGCAAGGTCATCTTTACCTATAGAAGTTGCCAAAAGGTTTACCACCTTTTTTATTAAATTACTCTGGATTTAGAGAAAGATGTTGAAAGTTTATTTTTCACTAGGTTAGACTATAATAAATTTAGTTTAATCCTTTATACTGGGATAGGAGTGTTGGTAGCTTAAGTTAGTACAACACTATATTCAGTCCTGAAGATATTTTCAGGCACAAACTTTGTTTGCTCTCACTGGGACAAAGCATTAAACTAAATTTATTATAGTCTAACCTAGTGAAAAATAAACTTTCAACATCTTTCTCTAAATCCAGAGTAATTTAATAAAAAAGGTGGTAAACCTTTTGGCAACTTCTATAGGTAAAGATGACCTTGCAACTGCTTCTGCCTGGTATCTCTAACTCTGGGCCTGGCTCCCACTGAAGAGACCTCAATAAAGGTCGAAACTAGTCTTGGTAGTGGCCAATCCCTTAATGCCTAACAGTATACATATCCACAAGGAGATGTGTTTTGCATTATGGGAGATACTGGGATAGGAGTGTTGGTAGCTTGCTCCACCTTTGCTACGAGTTGCCTTGGTGTTGCACTACTTACCCAGGTAAGATAGTACAACACTATATTCAGTCCTTAAGATATTTTCAGGTGCAAACTTTGTTTGCTCTCACTGGGATAAAGAATTAAACTAAATTTATTATAGTCTAACCTAGTGAAAAATAAACTTTCAGTGTCAAGTTCAGTAGTTAGAGCACTGTTATCCTAACTGATTAGTTTTATTGTTATATAGGGTTTTTATAATCCCATATTGTTGGGGAGGGTGACTGCTGGTGAGTGTATTTGCCTGTATGTGTAGGTTTTCTATAAATGGAGAATGCCAGGGATCCATCAAGCTGGTGTGTAATCAGAGTGTCTAGGAATGAGAGACATTTGTTTTCCTTTTCCAAGATGTTTATCTTGGAAAAGGAAATCCTGGAGAAGGATCCTTGGAAAAGGATAATCCTGGAGGTATTGATTGTTTACATGCGTTAAGAAATTTTAAATGGAGAGCACATCATCCACGTAGCATAGCCAGACAGTGGGTTTATGTGGGGCTGAGTTTAAGGCTTTTTTTTTTTCAAAGGTCACCATGAAGAAGTTGGCCAGGGGGTGAAGAAAGTGGAGAACTCATGGCTGTCCTCTCTATCTGTTTGTAGAATTTTCCTTGCCAAACAAAACAGCCTGAGTTCATGGTGAACTGAAACAGGGCTGAGATATCAGGGGAATTATGGCTTAGATGAGGTCTAAGGTATCTTTGAGTTGGACACTGGTGAATAAAGAGAAGACATGAAAACTGATCATTATGTCAGTGTGTTGGAGTGTGAGGTTTTCTATACTGGCTTTAAAGTGGACTGAGTTTTTTTATGTGTGAAGGTGTGTTACCAGTATATTGTGTGAGCACTTTGGCTAAATGTTTGGCTAATTTGTATGTGGGTGAATCAATGCCATACACAATGGGAGACATAATAGCACATTTTGTTCATTGATTTTTGGTAGTCCATATATCTGTTGGTGGGGGGGGGATCTAGAGTTATAAGGTTATAGTCTGTTTGTGACTTCCACAGACCAAGAGGTGACCTTTTTAAAGAGCCTATGGAGTGTTCTGATTTGTGTGCTGATTGAGATCATAATCTATAGGGAGGTAGGTAGAACAATCTAGAAGTAAGAGGCAAACTTACCTGAGTAATCTAATTGGTTTAAACCCCATGGTATTTCCCTTATCAACTTTGGTAAATACTGTTTTGTTGTTGATTTTAATTTTTTGCAGCGCTTCAAATTCTTTTTTTGATAGGTTGCTTTTTTTTGTGGTTTAGCTTGGGTGAGTACATTGGCTATATCCATTCAGATATTGTTGGTTGGGAGGTCACCCTCCTTGCTTGCACCTTGTACTGCTCATAAGTATGCTGACCGTCTTTTTCTCTCTCTCCCTCCACAGTGTTTTCATCTTCTTTTTTTTTTCCAGCTCTTGCTTCCCCCCAATGCTATTAGAGTATTCGATGGCTAGAGGTGAATCTTTCCTATTTTGCTATTTCATCTTATGTGGAAAGGGCCTCTGCAACCCTACCACTTTCTTCTTGCAGTGACTTCACTCCAAAATGCTACTATGATTGTGCCTAATAATGCATCTCATGCTGCATTGGCTGTCATGCAGAATAATCAGAGCCGTGTTCAGGGCTTAGGCAGAGGGTCCTGTTCGAGAAGTATATTACAGTCTCCATCAAAAGTCAGTGATACCGTGAATGAGCAACACAGAATGTATAAGATTAATCTTAGAAAGGAATTTTACATAGTTACATGGAATGTCCGGGGTTTACAGATGGGTACTCTTGAGATTATCTGTAAAGAGATGGATAGGTATAAAATTGACATCTTGGGAATTACAGAGACCAGATGGAATGGAGAAGGTCACTTCAAAAGACAGGATGGTAAGCTAGTTATTTACTCAGGTGGTGACTCAAAACATCATGGGGTAGTTGTGATACTGTAGACAACTCAGGCAAGAAGCCTTCTTGGTTATAACCCCATTAATGATAGGATACTCTACATTAGACTTAAGGCTCAACCTACCAATGTATCAATTGTGGTAGTTTATGCACCCCACATGGATAGGCCTGAAGAAGAGAGTGAAGAATTCTATGAAAACTTACAAACTGTTTTGGACTGCCTACCAAGGAGAGACATACTGTACATCTTAGGAGACTTAAATGCAAAAGTGGGAAAGAGTATGAGAGTCAGGCCAGAGTGTGGCATTCTTGGTCTGGGTGAACGTAACACCCATGGTGAAAGACTGTTGGAATTTGTTCGTGCTAACAGATTAGTTATTACCAATACCTGCTTCCAGAAACATCCACGACGGACCTATACTTGGACATCCAACATTGATAGGTTAAGGCACCAGATTGATCACATCCTGGCTCTCCAGCAGTGGAAGACAAGCATCTCTGATGTGCATACTTGTCCTGGAGCAGATTGTGGTACAGACCATCAGCTGGTAAGAGCCAAAGTAAGACTAAGACTCTGAAAACTTCCAGGTCAGGCACATTCCACTAGATTGGATGTTAGAGTAATTTCAAGTGGATTCACAGAAGAAACATCAACCCGGCTGGATGATTTTTTGGAGACCAATGAGGAAATCTCACCAGAAATGCTTTCAAGATGATAATACAGGATACAGCGAAGTCGTATCTCAGCCCAATAAGAAAACCAAGAGACCCATGGATATCAGATTCAACATGGGAACTAATCAAAAGAAGGCAGTTGGAAAAACAAAGAGACACAGGGACCGAAGAATACAAGAGATTACATAGAGAAATCAGAAGAGCCATCAAGCGGGATAAGGAAAAGTTCTATACTAATAAATGTGAAGAAATAGAGTTCCAGATGAGAAGCCATAATTATAAAAGGATGTTTTATTTAGTTCGTGACTTAAAGCACAAGTTCAAGCCTAAATTGAATGTCATCAAAGACAGAAATGGATCATTACTAACAGAAGAGTTGGAAATCAAAAACAGATGGAAAGAATACTGTGAGGAACTGTACAGCAGAGTGGATAAAGAAAATGTGGAGTCCTCCCACCAAGAAAATTTTGATTTGGAAACTCCTCCACTTAGGCATGAAGTTGAAAGAGCAGTTAAGCAGCTCAACAGCAATAAGGCCCCAGGTGCAGATGAAATCCCAGCAGAGTTAATTAAGGCCACAGGAGATGGAGGGATAAGAGTGTTTCATAGATTGATTACAAGGATATGGGAGACAGGATCATGGCCTAGAGACTGAAAGAAGTCAGTTTTCATACCACTACACAAGAAAGGTGATATGAAGGCATGCAAGAATTATAGAACTATTAGTTTGATATCTCATGCAAGCAAAATTTTATTAAAGATCATGCTAAATAGGATTGAGGCCAAAGTTGAGGCAGAGATGCCTGAGGAACAAGCAGGTTTTAGGAAAGGTAGGGGCACCAGAGATCAGATCCTTTGCCTTAGACAGATCATAGAAAAATATAAAGAATTCAGACTCCCTCTGGTAATGTGTTTCTTAGACTACTCTAAAGCTTTTGACTGTGTTGAGCATGTGAAACTGTGGGAAGTAATGAAAATAATGGGTTTTCCTCAACGCACTATCAGATTGATAGCCAACTTGTATAAGGAGCAAGAAGCCACAGTAAGAACAGGTGTTGGATTGACTGACTGGCTTCAAGTTGGAAAAGGAGTTAGACAAGGATGTTTACTTTCTCCTCACTTGTTTAGTATATATGCAGAGGACATCATGCCTGAAGCATTGGATGAGCTCAGGACAGGAATTACGATAGGAGGTAGATTGATCAGTAATCTGAGGTAGTACGCTGATGATACAGTACTCCTTTGTAATGACATGGAAGAACTAGGACTAATTCTTGACAAAGTTAACAAGATCAGTAATAACAGAGGACTTCAACTCAATTCTAGCAAGACAAAGATCATGGTTCTCAAAGGAAAAACAAACAGAGAAGCTCTTGAGAAACAAATGTATCTTAATGGAGAAAGAATTGAGGAAGTCAGCAAGTTTGAGTACCTGGGATCCATTATTAATGTGAAGAATTGCTGTTCAGAAGATGTCAGAAAAAGGTTATGAATGGCTAAAACAACAGTCAGAGACCTGTCTAAAATCTGGAAGGATGGATCTATCTGCATGGGAACAAAGTTTAGGATTTTGGATGCAGTTGTTTTTCCAACAGCGACTTATGGATGTGAGACTTGGAACCTAAAGAAATCAGATAAGAAACGGATATCTGCTTTTGAGATGTGGTGTTACAGAAAGCTGTTGAGGATATCATACACTGAAAGGCATACAAATGAATGGGTGTTAGAAAAGATTAGTAGAACTTTAAGGCTCCTTAAGGATATTGACAGAAGAAAGTTAAAATATTTTGGACACATAGAAAGGATGGAAGGAGGACTTCTCAGAACAGTAATAGAAGGTAAAGTTCCTTGAAAAAGAGGCAGGGGTAGACCATCAATGAGATGGATGGATGGATGGCGTGTGTGGAGTGACTGATCTTCAGAGAGTTGAGGCTGCCAGAAGGGCAAACAACAGGACTACATGGCGAGGCCTAGTGTGGAACATCATCGAGCATTGGAGTGACCATATGGCATCTGTAGATGCCCAGTGAACACAGACAGCTCTTGCTTTATATCTCTACTAAGCTCCTTAATCCCACTTGTTTTATCCTGCCAACTTTGGATATTTGTATGTTAAGGTTTAAATGCTGGGAGAAACCCATGATAGAGGCTTAATTGAGTGAAACAGCACTGAGAAAGGATTAAAAATATTATTTAATTCTTCCAATATTTCATGTTAATTACTGAGACATTGTCAGGAAGTACAATAGAGACTTGTAACACATGTGCAAAGGCAACACAAAACTAAGTGAAACATGTGGATGAAAGACCAGAGTCCTAACCAGTTGGGGGTGACCTCTATGGGCACCTGTTGGCAGCCTAGGATATAAACTGGGATCTCGAAGTATTAGTGTTTCCCATGTTTTGGAAAGTTTTATGTAACTATATTTATTTATATTAGGCTGATTTCTGAGAGCAGCTGCAGACTCTAAAAATAGTCTTTCTCTTCTAAATTTACTGCAATAGAGCATGATGATCTTTTTTCAACTGATTCTATTAGCTATATCTAAAGTATGGTCTGCTAACCAAAATATCTGTGTTATTTAATGTTAAATTTCAATAGAAGTTTTAAAATGGATAGAATTTTTTTATATAGGAAGTGGATGACCAGTGAGGGAGATAAGAGAGCTTGCTGTTTTGCTAATTTATAACATTTATAGATTCCCAATCTGTAGCAGCTAGTGTAGGTCATGGGGGGAATTGGATTTGTGTATTTTTGTATCCCCCCACAGATATATGGATTACCTAAAATACACAAACTCAATTTTCCCCAAGACCTATAGTAGATGCTACAGATTCCCCAGGCTATAAATTAGCAAAACAGTTAGCAGGTTACCAATGGTTACCAAAAGTTATCAATGGTAACCTGTTCTTTTCAGAATACAGGAAGCCCACCCACACTGGCAGATACATTCTCAAACTTTCTCATCACCCCCCTCTCAACAATATGGTATGATTAAAACACTAACCAATAGAGCCCACCAATTAGTCCTCTCTTACAGTAGAATTAATCACATACATCAAACCTTCTTATCTAATGGCTACAGTTCCCAGTATCAAAAAAATAATCAATCCTTACTCCCAATCCTCCACCTTCTCTTCAGAAAGATTTTACTAATGTTATCATCATCATCCCTTATTTCCAGGGCACTTCAGAAAAAATAACCAGAGTTTGAAAGAAATATGATCTGTGCACGGCTTTCAAACCCCACCAAATGCTTGCTACCCTTATACGTTCTATTAAAGATCAGCGTCCTCTTCTCTTTGTGATTGGAGTATATAAAATGTCCTGTTCTTGTAAGTTGGCCTACTATGGACACACAGGAAGATCAGCCAACATCTGCATGGAAAAACACAAAAAAATATATTTGCAGTCATGACTATGATCAATCAGGCCTTGCAGACCATGTTTTAGATGCAGCTCATAGAATCAGTTTGAAAAAGATATTGATCCATTGCAGTAAATTTAGAAGAGAAGACTATTTTTGAAATCCTCAACTGGTCTCAGAAATCAGCATAATTTAAATATGGTTGCATTAAACTTCTCAAAATGTGGGAAATACTAATATTCCAAGGTCCCCGGTTTACATCCTAGGCCACTAACAGGTGTCCACAGAGGACACCCCACTTAGTTAGGAATCTTTTGCCCATTTATTTCACTTACTTTTGTATTGCCTTTGTCTGTGTGCATGTGTGTGTGTGTGTGTGTGTGTGTGTTACAAGTCTCATTGTACTCCCTGACGATGTCTCATGTCTCAATGATTGAGACAAAATATTGGAAGAATTAAATAATATTTTTAATTCTTTCTCAGTACTGTTTCACTCCATTACACCTCTAATATGATCTTGAGTATACAGTATGATACTGCTTCTCTCAAACAATCCCTAATCACTTCCCATGTACTACTGACATAGCTTCTTGTAGCTCTTCAAGCCATGGCACTGCTCCAAGATGTCACCTAAAACTGTCATTATTACCAGCTTTATAGTTCAATATAGACCCTTTCTTGACAGAGAATTCCACATGAAACTTCCCAGAATAATACTGCAGGTGATTATTCTCCTCAATTGGAGATAAAGTGTCTCCCTTGGTTATGCATATATCTTCTGGTGCTATTAGCAGATCCAGATCTCTGGTCCCCTCTATAACACATTATAGAGGGGGGACCTCTATAACAGCTCTTCAAGCCATGGCACTGCTCCAAGATGTCACCTAAAACTGTCATTATTACCAGCTTTATAGCTCAATATAGACCCTTTCTTGACAGAGAATTCCACATGAAACTTCCCAGAATAATACTGCAGGTGATTATTCTCCTCAATTGGAGATAAAGTGTCTCCCTTGGTTATGCATATATCTTCTAGTGCTATTAGCAGATCCAGATCTCTGGTCCCCTCTATAACATGTTGTTTTTGGTAATTATCCTTTAGCAACTGTATAAATTCCACTCCCATCTTGTCACAATGAGTGTAGGCTGATAATAATTTCTCAGCCTACACTCATTGTGCTAATCTGTTGATGCATGGCATCTCTTCCTGTGAATAATCCCCTGGTCTATAGTGGCAACCAATAATATATTTTGTCCTATTGGGTTCTATCTCACACCAGACAGCCTCAAATGAACCATTCTCCCTTAGACCTATAATCCATTTTAACTTCTATTTTTTTTGCTTTAGTTCTTCAGCTATCATCAGCAATACCCCACCTCCTGCTCTGTTCTTTCAGTGTAATTATATTTTTCAAAAGTGTTTTCAACTTGCATATACACAATTTAATCTAATGTAATAGATAAATTAAAGATACCAAGAAATTATATACTTGGTTTAATCCTTTATCCAAGTGTAAGCAAACATGTTTGCCCCTGAACTAATTTTAGGACTGGGGCAACTCGTATAAAGATGCTAACTACTTCACATCACTTGCCTTAGTATCCCATAATGCAAAGCACATCTCCTTGTAGGCATGCATAATGTTTGTTTATGAAGCAGATTTTTTTGCATGGATAGTGGTGAGTGATTATCATGCATTGTCTGAGAGTGTGATAAGTGCAGGGATAGTGAAGACATTTAAAGCAAGGTTTGATGAAATGTATCTGCAACTGGGGATCTCCCACGATGGGGTCTTTTGATTGAGGTCTGATGATAGCCTGTATAGCTCAGTGGAAATGGGATTTGCACTCCATGGCACTTGACCACCTGAAGGAAGGCCTAGGTTCAAATTTAGTCGCTGACTAGAGGAACATTTTCTAAGCCTTTCTTCAACTGGTTCTCGGGTTAGTCGATCTCTGCAACAGGCAAGCAGATTTTTCTCCCAGAAACTTGGATTTTTCATCCTATAAACTCCTGAAAATCGACCATAGAATCCACATTATCTCAGACAAAAAATATAGTGTTAGGATTAGGGACTGTGAGATGGTGGCATGTGTCAGTTGTCTCTCTTCACTGGATGCAGGATATTTTTAGTGATAGTCTTGGGCTAGCTATCTCGTCTCCAGAAAGGTTAGATAGGGCTAAAACGACCTCACTTACTTCCTGTTAGAGAATCAAAACAAAGGGCGTTTTTTTTTTTTTACATTTGAATTCACTTTGTTACTCTGCAGAGAGAGAAATATCTTATTGTCCTTAAGAGACAAGAGCATGTTCCAGCTCAAATAATGAAGAGAAAGGGACATATTAAAGAAACTGTGATAAGAAATGGTTATGAGATAAGTTCATTACAAAGAATTAACGTTAAGCCATGACTTGTCAAACAGCATTCCCCATCAAGCTAAACTTTGAATGTGCTGTGTTTTTTCTTGTGTATATAACGGACATAATAAACAAGTTTAGCACCTCATGAAAAAAATAATGGGAGCTGTCATGCGCATTCATAGATCCTAAACTTAGCACATGTCTGAAAAAATTCAATAGCTCTGAAATTTATTATATATTTGACATTTGCTATTACACAGAGCAGAAAGATGTAGATTAGGAGATATTCACAGAGATGAACAGCTCGAATTAAAAAAAAAAAATAGTTAACAGAAATCATTGTAAATGGTTGCTGCAAGTGGTTCAGGAGGCTTGTTACCTTTGGATGCCTGGTTTGAGACATTAGCTTCATGTTACCAGTGTTACATCTCTGAGGTTCTTCCATAAAAGAATTTCACCACTCATCGAAAGAGGACTCCCGATTGAACAAACTGGCTTCAGGCTGGGAAGAAATTGCTGTGACCAGGTCCTGGCCCCTGCCAACACAGATTGAAGCAGGCTTCTAGAAGAAACTTAAATCCAGAGTCACTTTCATTGACCTAACATTAGCTTTTGACGCAGTTTGAATCAGGGGCCTCCTCCTAAAGCTAGTCAATATTATAAGGTGCAAAAAACCTTCCAGCCTTTTGAATCCTTCTCTCCAACAGAAAGATCCTGTTCCATATTGGTGGAAAAAAAGAGTAGGCCCAGATTCCTCCATGACACATAACACAGGGCTCTGTGTTAGCCCCTTTACCCTTTAACACCTACATGTCTGACTTACCACATACCAGCTTAAGTAAATATATGTATGCTGATGACCTAGCAATCCTACACCAATCTACCTCCTTTGCCAACTTGAAAACAACCTTGAACACAGACCTGAACATCCTGGAAGAATATTTCAAGCAGTGGTACCTGAAGCCAAATCCAACAAAAACTATGTCCACAGCATTTTGCCTAAACAATGCAGAGGCAAATCGACACCTTAACCTCTCTTTCTGTGGCAGAATGGTAGAACATGAGCCTCACCCGAAATACCTTGGAGTAAGCCTGAACAGAAGCCTAACCTATAAAAGGCACATCATCAACCTGTCCAACAAAATTAAAACAAGAAATAATATAATTTCAAGGCTTACTGGAACAAGCTGGGGTTGTGGTGCAGAACTCCTAAGGTCTTCTGCACTAGCTCTCACATTCTCTGCAGCAGAATACTGTGCCCCCATCTGGGAAAGAAGTGTTCACCCTAACATTATAGACATCCAGCTAAACTCTACCATGTGCACAATTAGTGGGACACTGACAAGCATCCCTATCCCCTGGCTGCCTGTCCTATCTAACATTGCTCCACCAAATATACGGAGAAGACGAGCCTCGATTAAAGAATATAATAAAGCAATGAGCAACCTACTCTTGCCACTGCACCAGACTCTCATAAATCCACCTAATCTTTGCATAAAATCAAGAAACCCTTTCTGGTCTATGGACAAACTCTCTTTATCTGTCTTACTATCAACACCTGACATGTGGAGAGAACACTGGTCCAACAGTGTTCCAACAAATGGCTTCCTGGTTGAAGATTCCTGTGCTCTGCACAGGATCAGAACTAATCAGGACAGATGTGGCTATCTACTACATAAACGGAGACTGTCAGACCACCCTTATTGTGACTGTTCTCCCTATGGCCCAGACGATCACTCATATTGTGAATGACTGCCAAAGGCATCAATTTCATGGTGGCCTCCAGGACATCCACAAGGTGACGGATGAGGCCCTGGATTGGCTTTCTGGACTGGACATTGACCTGCAGCTGCTTGGTATTCATTTTTCCATAAGAATAAATAAATAAATAAATTGTAAATGGTTTATGAATTATATTATCAAAGAGAATGTTCTTTGTGAATAATGTATGTTTAGAAATAACAAAGGCATTCAATGTTATAAAACAATGATGAGATCATTATGTGGTGTATATTATGTTCACTAACCATCAAAAGAGCCTTTCTCTTAGTAGGAATATTAGACAAAGCCAAAAAATAAAAAATAAATAAAGCGTAATAATAATAATTATAATTATTATTATTATTAATTAAAAGAAAATGGAGTTTTGGTATCTGAAAAGAGTCCAAAAAGTTCAAAAAGGCCAAACTGTATTGTGGCTCCACTATAACAGCATTCACTTCATGGGCCATTGTTGTAATCTGATACACATCATGGATAATTGACAAGGAGACAAATCAGTTTGGTATACTTCATCAAAAAACATGAACATTAATGACAATGAATCATGCCTTTGTATCTACACATTGGTATATATCAATTATACATAGCCAGGAAAAATGGTGGACATGGACTAGTGGACATCCAAGTCAAACAAACAGTAGGAGAAGAGGGAACATTAAGTGATTACATAGGTAAGTACAGAAAAGATGCTGAGGCTTACAGAGAAAAAGTAGTGAATGTGTTAGATTCAAGAAAAAGCATTTAAAGGAGAAAGAAATGGTAAAAACGATCAGAAGGCTGGAAAAACATGGCACTCTATGGTCAGTATTTAAACAAAATTGAATAGAAAAGTTGAAAGTTTCCTAACTTGGAAATGGCTAAAGGAGGACACTATCAGGAAAAGAGACATAATGTCTGATACTTGCTGCTCAAGAACTAGTACTGTAAACAAATGTGCAATCAGTGCAACGAAAGAAAATATCTCTAATGATAGCAAATACTAACTATGCAGAGATAAAGAAGAGAGAGTGGACTATCTGATTAGTTCTTGTGCAGCAGGATTACTCATACAGACTACAAATAAACACAGGATCAGGTTATTTTATTATTATTATTATTATTTGACACCTCCAGGGAGTCCAAGGACTCATCGATGTCCTAGGACAAACATCCATGCCCATGGCAGGATTCGAACCCACAGCCTTTTTTTAGCTGGAGAGCAGATACACTATCCACTTGGCCAACCAGGCCACAAAAGCTTTACACTAGAGCTTGTGTAGGAAATATGATTTCCCAACTTACAAAACCTCTTGGGAACAAATTGAAAAAGTTATTGAAAATGAAATTGCATAAATGGGTCTTGAAAATTCAGAAACCAAGGAGAGGGTAAAAAAGCAGATAACAAAAATGATATCAGGACAATGAGTCTTACGTCTCTATGGGGATCCTGAATAATAATAATAATATAAACATCTGAAACATAATATGCCAGATAGCTCTGCAACTGAACAACATGGGGTTTATTTATGTCACAATTCCAGAGGATAGTAGTATAGAAGAAACAGTTCATGAATTGAAAATGTTCCAATTGTTGCAGGAGCAATACTAAGAGTATTTATGAAACATTTGGAAAAGCTGAGCCTCCCAGATATAACACCACCTAACATTTTACAATGCTATCAGTTCCTAGACCTTTGGATAAGGCAAAAATTGGACACATCAGCTTTCAAGGAATTGATTACATCATTAAATGTTTCTTGTTACTCTTTGACTGTGAATTCTGCTAACTGAATATTAAAATAACAATAATAATAATGATGATAATAATAATAAAACCAAAAACAAGAAAAACAATTTCGGTTAGGCTGAATAACTTGGTTTTGTATGCAAACAATAAAACAGTTAAGACAGTAAATGAGTCTCAGTCTTAGTTTAGAAATTTCATTGCTTGAGTCCTCAATGTATTCCAAAAGTGTAGCTCTAGGTTTCAACAATAGTACTCCTCAACTATCTATTAGGAGTGCATTGAGGACTCTGGTAACTGAAATTTCTGAATTGTGATTCAATTATTCATCAAAGAGACAAGTCCTCTTTCTTCTATATTGTCCTCTATAGTGTGTTCTGGCTGAATCAATCAATATCAATTGATTGATTCAGCAAGACGGGAATGTGGTGAGGTTGTCTGCAAAGATAGAAAAATCAGAACTCCATGGTGGACACAGGAAGTTAAAGAAATAGTGAAGGAAAAGAAGAAACATATTGAAAGTTGCTGGCAAATAAGTCACCTTGTGCTCTTAGAGAATACTAAATAATATGCCGGCCAGGTTAGCCGAGTGGTTAGCATATCTGCTCTCCAGCCAAAAGGCTGTGGGTTTGAATCCTGCATCAATCACAAATTTCAGACAATCACAAACATCCATAGGCACGGATGTTTGTGATTGTCTGAAAATACCAGTGGTGCCGGTGGGCGGTAGATGGTGTTGGTGTAGATGATGATGATGGTAGTTGCAGTTTGTTGTAGTTGGTGGATTGAGTGGTGGAGACAGAGTTGTAGAGTAGGTGCCTTCCCTCAATGAGTCCTTTGGACTCCTAGGAGATGTCACGTAATAATAATACAAATGTAAAAAAGCTAAACACTGTATAAAACTAGCTTAAACAAAAGTCATGGGAAGACTTTGGTAAGAACATAGAAAATAAATATCAGGAAGGTGGGAAAATATTCTGGGAGGATGTTGAAATATTCTGGGAGATGATAAAGGTGACATAAAAACGGGAGAAAAAGATATCCTTGAAGTATGGAGTAATTACTTCAAAAAGTTGTTAAATGAAACAAGCGATAGCACAGTGGTAAAAAAACACTCAACAGGCATACAGTCAGGAATACATATCCATATTTGAAGTAGAAAAAGCCATCAAAAGCCTGAAAGGCAGTGGGGATAGATGATATTTGACCAGAAATGTGCACGTATAAATTTCTTGCAGGGACTGCATTGCATAGCTCAGAAGGCCTGGACAGAGGGACAAATTCCAGATGATTGAAGTGGAGATCTCATAGTAACCAGATATAAAAAGGGAAATAAAAATGAATGTGAGAATTACAGAGATATTTCCCTACTCAGTGCTCCTGGTAAGATTTATGCAAGCATACTTGAGAAACAGTTGAGAAGGATTGTGGAAGGGAAGCTTGGTGAAGAATAAGCTAGATTCAGGCCAAATACAGGCTGCACAAATCAGATTTTCACTTTACGACAAATAGTTGACAAATTGTGAGAATATAACAAAGATCTGTATTTAAGTTTTGTAGACCTGCAAAGTACAAGAAAAAAAAGACTCATGCTGGCTCGGACGTTGCCCGGTCAAACAAGATCCGCATCCCAAATTGAGTAATCAGGGTTGGATCGAAAAATCAGTTACTGAAAACAAAGACAAAAAAATTAAACTCAGGCCTGTAAAGGATGGAATATCAATTTGCACATGGAATGTCCATACGCTCTGGGCAACTGGAAAATTGCAGTTGCTTCAAGAAGAAATGAAGAAATACTGATGTGATATATTGGGTATTTCAGAAATGAGATGGATTGTCAGGAGAATCAAATAATGGTGGAAGAGTTCTCTGGTCAGGAAATGAAAGTAAGCATGAAGCAGGCGTAGGTTTCTTGCTAAGTAACAAGGCCTGTCAGGCAATTATAGGATACACACCAGTTAGTGAAAGAATAATGGTTGCAAGATTCAGTGCCTAACCATTTAATATCACAACCATTCAAATATATGCACCCATTGCAGAAAGTGCAGATGAAAACATTGAGAGATTTTACAGGGATCTACAACTAGTAATTGATGAGGTGCCGAAACAGGATATACTCATCATTGGAGGAGAACGGAATGCAAAGATTGGCAAAAATAACACAGGATGGGAAAAGGTTATGGGAAAATTTGGATATGGAGAAAGAAATGAATGTGGAGAGAGATGCTTCTGATAACAGCCTGATGATTTGTAATACCAAATTCCAACAAAAAGATAGTTGTAAATGGATGTTGTGCTCCTTCGATGGCAAACATAGGAATATGATTGCTCTAATATTAATAGACCAGAAATGGAGAACCTCAGTTCAACAGATTATTCCAAGGAGCTGATATTGATTCAGACCACAGCTTAGTGATTGCGAATATAAGACTAAAACTGAAACAGAAGTACAAAGGAAAGTTCCAAAAAGCTAGAGACATCTCAAAACTCAATGAAGACAGGCTAAGAACAGCATATCAGAACATATTGGAAACTAAGCTTAAGACCCCAAGTGAAAAACAAAATATAAATACAAGAGCAGAACAAATGACTACAGTGTTACAAAAAGCAGTAGAGGAAGTAATTCCTGAAAGATAAAATACAAGAGCAGAACAACTGACTACAGTGTTAAAAAAAGCAGTAGAGGAAGTAATTCCTGAAAGAGAAAAGATCAACAAGAAATGGATAACTCAGGAAACCCTAAAATTGCTACAAGAGAAAAGAGAACTGAAACTTAAAAGAGATAATAAAGAGGCAACAGATGAGTTATACCATCAAAAATGCAATGAAGTACGGAAAGCAGCAAGATCTGATAAAGCCAAATGGTTGGAGGACCAGTGCAAAGACATTGAACAGTACTTATGGAGAACACAAAACTAGAGAGGTCTACAAACTTATAAGAAATGTCAATAGGAAGTGGCAAACAAGATCAGTAGCAGTCAAAGATGAAAATAATCAAGTATTGATGGACAAGACAGAAATCATACACTGATGGACAAGATATTGTAGCGAACTATATAAAAATCAACTAAATGATACTGCAACAGAAGTAATCGAAGAACTAAAAGCAATCTCTCCACTAGCAAAGATCTTTGAAAATGACATCTTGGAAGAGGAGGTGAATAAGGCTATAAAACATCTCAAGAACAACAAGAGTCCTGCAAATTACAACATAATAGACGAAATGCTAAAATATGGAGGAGAATCAGTTGCAAAAGAAATACATAAGCTATGTAATGAAATATGGAGATCAGGGTGTGCTCCCGAAGAGTGGAAAAAATCGGTCTTGGTTGTTCTTCATAAAAAAAGGCAGCACTTTAGAATCCACCAGTTACAGAACTATTTCATTAATGAGTCATCTTGGCAAAGTGCTGATGAAAATACTAACAGAATGCCTGAAGGGGCATATGGAGGCACATCATCCAGATGAGCAAGCCAGATTTCGACAAGATCGAAGTACAGTGCAACAAATACTCGCACTAAAACTAATAGCAGAGAAAGCTCGAAGAAAGAACAAAAAGATATATTGCTGTTTCGTGGACTTCCAAAAAACATTTGATAATATTGACCAAAATATAACATGGGCTGTCTTGGAATCCTATGGTGTGGACAATAAATTGATATGCCTGCTGAAAGATATAAACAGCCAAGCACAAGCAAAAATCAGAATAGCAGGTGAGACTGGAGATTGGTTTGCCACTAATCAAGGCACAAGACAAGGGGACCCAATATCACCAATCATCTTCATCACACATCTGGGAAGAACACTAGATAAGATTAAAAAAGAAGTGGAGACATTTCAATAAATGGCATGAGAATAAACTACATTTGCTTTGCAGATGACATTGTCCTGATTGAAGAAGATGCAGCAAGGCTGGAACAGACATTGCAAACACTATACACAGAAGGAAAAAGCTATGGACTAAATGTCAACTTTGAAAAAAATAAACAATGATATTCGGACAACAGGAGTTACTGAACAGAGTTACGATAGACAAATTTCAACTGGAAAATGTGGAACACTTCACATATCTTGGATGACGCATGACTTAGACCCCAAAAAAGAGATAAAAATTAGAATAGCCAGAGCAACAACTATTTTAAAAGCCATGGACAAAATATGGAAGAGCCGAGCTATAAAGATGCAAACTAAACTGTGCTTTGTAGAAACCTATGTCTTCAGCACCATGCTCTATGAATGCGCGGCCTGGGTACTCCTGAGAGAATCTGAAAGGAGGACACAGACTAATACTAAAGACTACAGACAAATACAACCAAAAGAAAACCTGATCCAGAAAATTATCAAAAGAAAACTACATCTATTTGGCCATATATATGGAATGAATGATGAGAGAAAATTAAAAACATTGCTGTTTGAAATGATTGAAGGAAAGAACAAAAGAGGAAGAGCAAACAGAGAATGGAGCGATGACATTGTCAAATGGTGCGGAAACTCTATACACAAACTGAGTCATCTTGCACAAAATAGAATGCAATGGAAGAATCATATCAAGATGGCAACAGACACCTACGAGCATTGGACCCATAGTTGTCGATGATGATGAGACCTGCAAAAGGCATATGATAAGGTGCCAGGAGAAAAGCTATTCAAAATGCTGAAGTTATATGGTGTAAATGGGGCATTATAGCAAGCAATACTAAGTCTTTATTTGAGTTGTAAGTTAGCAGTTAGAATTGAAGGAAGTACAGGAAGATGATTTGATGTTAAATCTGGTGTCAGACAAGGATGTACATTATCCATTCTATTATTCATTATCTATATACACCCTCTGTCCAAAAAGCAACTGAACTTTTCAAAAATAAAAGAAACTAGTGGTGCCACCTGTTGTATCTTTTTTTGTTGTTGAAAGGGGCAACCTTCATTAGTGTTATGTCAACTGTTTATGACATTTGTTTCATTAGAAGCCAAGTTATAGTGCCAAGAGTGACAGTGTGTTTTGACGAACGGTCGGAAAATGAGTTTCAAACAGAGAGCTGCGATTGACTTTTGTGTTCCACAGTTGAATGAGCTGAATGAATTGAAAACTGAATTCAGTTTATTGATCACTGTGCTATACACTTACCTTTCAAGGGTGAATATATGCACACACACACACACACACACACACACACACACACCTGAAGACAGCTTTCATGTGGATGCTGAAACATTAATATATATCAAAAAATAAATAAATATTATTCTCTAAGATGGTAGTACGATTCTTAAAGCAGCTTGTAATGAACAATGTTTTCTGGGAAGAAACAAAAATGCTGTATTGTATAAAACGTAATGTAAGACAATTCCAAGAAGCAGCATAGATAAGATGTTCCATCTCATTGTAACATTTTATAAGATGTACAAAATATACTATAAAAAGATGATACGTCATAATTACTAATGATGAGCTACATATGTGAAATGCTAGTTGCATGTTTCCAGATGTGAATCAAAGTGGGGAAGGATTCACCTTCTCTAATTGATTTATTTTATGTAATTTCTTTTATTTATAGTTGATATTTAATTCTCTTATGATACTGAGGGATTTGTTGAAATAGACAACAAAAGCTAATGTTAGTTAATGTACTGAAGCGGTATAGGTTACAACATCAGTATGCAGCTTACCACTAGAAAATATTAGAGGACTTCAGTACTTAACACCTTGATCCAACCTAAGGTTAACTTAACATCTTGACCCAACCTAAGCTTAATAGCATCTGGATGTAGAGTTGACTCCTAAATATAACTCGCAGTTCAGTAACCACCTAATGATATAAATTATAATCTGTGATGATGTATCCATTAAAAAATTTTTTTGTAATAAATATTTAATTTTTACCATAAAAGATTTCTTTTACAAATTTGAACTTGGTATTTCTTTTTTTATTCTTAAACAGGTAGCAGAAGAAATTGTAGCAATAGCCTATGAAAATGGTATTAACTTGTTTGACACAGCAGATATATATGCTGGTGGAAAGTAAGTAATAAAAGTCCTGTGAATTATAATTTTGCTTTATAGTAAAAAAAAATAAGACAAGGTCCTGGAAATTTTTTTCTTTCTTTTTTTTTTTTTTCAGAAGAAGAAAAAAATGTCTGCAGTTCTTCTATTTGGTATTTAGGTTAGTGTTATAATTAATTTAATTGGATTATTGAGTCCACATTCTTCATTGACTTCTAAATTTGGCTCCTCACTACTTTAATCTAATCAATACTTTCAATTAAGGGGACTGTCTGTCTGTATTGAGGATTAATATATATTTCTTTGTAAAGTTAGATTATATTTTACAGCTAAAAATGATATAATTGGTCAAGTCTAGTACATATCAGGTAGATGTTCCCCATGATTGGAAAAAAAAAAATCTGTGTTCACCATATTGTGAACACAGATTTTTAAACAAGTATTTTTAGAATAATAGAGGATTAGCAATTTAATTTGTTTAGAATTTTAGTATTAGTATTATTTCAGGCCTCAGTGTAATCACATGACTCAGGAGATGTTCATGCACTCTAGCAACATATGCTTCCTTAAATTGATTCACAATTGGTTTATTCACCATCCACTCTGACAATGCATTCAGCCTCTCCACTCTGTATACCAAAAAACTGCTTCTTACTTTCTCTTATTATTATTATTATTATTATTATTTGTCACCTCCAAGGAGTCCAAAGACTCATCGAGGGAGGGCATCTACTCTACAACTCTTCTCCACCACTCACAACTTCACCAACGTCATCTATCGCCAACCACCACCACTGGTATTTCCATGGACAATCACAAACATCCATGCCCACGGTGGGATTCAAAACCACAGCCTTTTAGCTGGGGAGCAGATATGCTAACCACTTGGCCAGCCAGGCTGGCTATACAACATCTTTATGCAGCTCCCAGGAATGACCTGTTATTTTCCCAATCAATCGAATAACCTTTCTTCCTCTGTTAATTTTGGTAACACAGTATTAAGAACAACTGTGTCTAAAGGACTTGTGGCCAGCCGTCGTAGAAGAGATTGGAGCCTCACCACATATCTATCCATAATCAGCCATGAAACACACCATGTCACAGTATGAAGTTAGAGATATGGTTGAGACTCCTGCAATCATCAGCTCTTATAGTTACAAGGAAGAAGAACATGAAACCAGAAATGTAAGACAAAAACTACTAAGATAGTATATGAAGATGATATCCCAAACCCTCCAGGGAGGATATTCTCAGATGTCCCTTGTCTAAAAACCAAGAGCAATCCTTCGAAAATATAATGTGGAACATCAGGACACTCCATGAGGTGGACAAAATTAGACAACTTAATCCAGGAATTAGAAGTGATGAAGGCAGATATTGCAGATACCAGTGAAGTGAGATGGACAGATACAAGTATAAGAAGAAGAAAAAATCATACTATAATTTACTCTGGCCGTGACTTACACCTAAACAGAGTAGCACTTGTTCTAAGTAATAGAATTACAAAATCTCTACATGGATATTGGCCTGTAAGTGACAGACTCATAACAAACAAATAACTGCGCAACCATTCAACTTGTATATTATCCAAGTGAATGCACCAACTCAAGACTACCGAGATGAAGAGTTGGAACAGTTTTATGAAGACATCCAAACTGCAATCTCTAGTGCTAAGTCAGATGATATTATTATAATGATGAGCAACCTAAAGGCAAAAGTGGGATCATAAAAATTCTCATTTTCCATGGGAAACCAAGGGCTTGGAATCAGAAATGAAAGAGGTGAAAGACTAATTCAAATCAATGACATAATAATTGCAATTTGATTGATTTGATTTTCCTTTTCAGTTGTTTCCAACCCCAATTTTATCTGGACTCGGGACTGGCATATGGCTGGGACTTATTTATGACTATAATCCATGTGTGTTCATGGGGCTGGTTTGCTATTTAAAAACACTATTTAAACATCCTCCCAGAAGACTATATACATGGAAAAGCCCTGGGGACATCTGTAGAAACCAAATTGACTATATAATAATAAGTAAAAGATTCCAAAATGCAATAACACAAACAAAAACATATTATTATTATTATTATTTAAGCCTCCATGGAGTCAAAAGACCCTTCACGGAAGGTCCTTCCTAGGAAACACAAAGTCTATCAAGACCCATCGTGGGAGGTCCCATCTAGGAAACACAAAGTCTATCATACCACTCCTTAAACTCATTGACCATTCTTGCTCTCACCACTCTATCAGGCAATGCATTCAATGGTTCAACCACCCTCCTTAGAAAGAAACCACTCCTCACCCTCTTGTGCACAGCCCCTTTCGTAACTTCCAGGGATGGCCCCTTGTCATCACTCCTTCCTGCTGTTCAACCAAGTGAAAGAACTCCCCAGTGTCAACCTTGTAACCACCTCTCAACAGTTTAAAAGTCTCAATCATATCACCTCTCCTTCTTCTATCCACCAAACTCTGCAGTCCACATTCCCTCAGCCGATTCTCATAACCAAAATTGTACAGTCCTGAAACCATCTTTGTCATCCATCTTTGTACCCTTGCCACAGTTAATTTATCCCCCTTCAAATCCTGGGGACCAAATCTGAGAACAATAATCTAAGTGTGGTCTGATCAGAGACTTATACAACGGAATGATAACTGTTTTATCTCTGCAGGTCAGTGTCCTTCTCATTATTGCAGCAATCCTCTGTGTTACATTCACCGACTTTGCAGTATGTCCCCTAAATTTCAGGATCCCAGATCTCTTGTCTCCCCTACTTCTTCCAGTATAGCTCCTCCAATAGAGTATGCGGCATCCTATTGATGTTTCCCAAACCTCAAGACCTTACATTTTGCTGCATTAAACCGATACTCCCCATTCATTTGCCCATCTGTCTAGCTTATTCAAATCCTCTTGGAGGGCTACCACATCTGCACTATTACTAATAACCCTTCCCAGCTTCACATCATCAGCAAACAACTGAATATCCCCCTGCAATCCACTGACAATGTCATTGATATAAATTAAACAATATAGCTCCCAGTACTGACCCCTGTGGAACTCCACTTGTTACTCTCTGCCTCCTTGAAACTGCCCCACCATATACAACTCTCTGATACCTATCAGACAGCCAATCCTGAATCCAGTTGACCAACCTGACATCCAAACCCATGTGCTGCAACATAAATATCAGCTTATCATGTAGCACCCTGTCAAATGCCTTCACTAAATCCAAGAAAATGCAGTATATGCCTTTCCCTTATCTATTGTAACTTTTAAAACTACTTTTAAACTGCTCTTGTAACTTGATTATAAAAGGCTAGCATATTACTAAAACAAGAGCGCACCTTCACAAATCCATGTTGACTCTCACAGCTAACATTACACTCATCTGCCCAATGTTATATGTGGTCCCTATTTCATTTCTACAAGATCTTAACAACTACTGATGACACACAAACTGGCCTATAATTAGACACTTCCAGTCTGCTACCACCCTTATGCAATGGCACCATCTTACCTTCCTTCCATTCCCTGGGCACCTTTCCCATAGCTAGACTTTCATTTAAAAGCCAGGTCAAAGGAGCTGTCAGTTCTTTAGCACATTCTCTCAAAACTCAGGCAAATGGATGCAAAATACCATCCATTCCCACAGCTTTACATTCTCACAGCATCCATTCCATCCAGTCCCAGAGACATCTAGAGCACTCAGTATTTGGAACACGCTCTCCTTCTGCACCTCTAAACCTCGAACCTGCCCTATCCCTCTAGTATTAAAATTTACTCCTCCAGGATGAAATACATCAATAAAGTGTTCATTGAACAATCCCACTATGTCCTCTTCATCAGTCACTCTATTCCCATTTTTATCCCACAATGTCATTCTTCCACAATCATTTGTCATTCTACTGGCCACATAGTAAAAAATTCCCTTTGGATCTTAGGGCCAATCTCTTCTCATATTCCAGTTTTGCCTTCCTTACCATGCTAGCACTCTCCTGGCCTGTGTCTTATATTCTTCATGCATCTGCTCCCCACCTGTCTCCTTATATCTTCTCCATAGCCTCTTTTTCACATGCAGTTCCTGTTTAATATTGTTTGTCATCCACTTTACACCAAATTGTGTCCTCTTCTTCACTTGTGGATAACAGCTTACAATTGCCGCTAACAAATATTCCTTCACAATTTCCTAGGCACTAATGATATCCCGGCCTTCCATCCTGGAGTGGACATAGGATCAGACCACAACCCAGTGTTACAAAAATCAAAATAAAACTTAAGATACCAAGTCAACCATTCAGAAGAGAAAATTATAATTCAGACTCACTTAACAACTGTGAAGTTAAAGACCACTTTATAAAAGAATTTACAAAATCCCTTTACAAGTCTAACACCACAATTCACACAGAAAATAGAAGACAAATTACTGAAATTAATATGAACTGGCAAAATATGTAGCAGCCAAAAATGAACTTCCACTATTAAAAAGGAAAAGTAATAAACCTTGGATAGAAAAATATTAAAGTTGATGGAACAAAAAAAAAGTTAAAGAAAAACCTGAACATAAATGTAGTTTCTAACTTCTGGAATGTCGAGTATGAAGAAAGATTGAGAAGGTGCAACTTGCAGAGTTTGATGAACAGGAGGAGGAGAGGAGATATGATAGAGACCTACAAGTTATTAAGGGGTTGTTATAGGATCAATGCTTTAGAGCAGTGTTTCTCAAACTTCAGATATCCGCATACCCCTTCTAAAATTTCCGTTATTACCAAGTATCCCCTAATTAATTAAAAAATAAAGTATTTAATTAATTAAAATAAATAAATTAATTAAAATATTAATTAAAATTAAATATCTATTTTATTTGAATTTATATGTTCATGTAAACAAAAAATATGATTTATTTTAAAATTTTGGTTCTCTAGAGATGTCAGACGACATACTTGTCAATTTCATTTGATCCAGATGCAATATCAATGTTTTCTTGTTGCTTACAGCTACTTGTATTTGCTATATTGCTCTCTTTTGGGGGTTTTATAAATCCAATCTTTAACCAATGATCCATATGTAAGAATTTGAAAGCTAAAAAAAAAACTGTATTTACTCCAATATAACTCTAACTTTTTTCCCAAAATCGAAGCTAAAAAATTGTGTTGCGAGATACGTGCGGAATTTTCGGAAACTAAAGTTTTCAGAAAAAAACTGAAAATGGTGCGGCTTACCAAGAAGCTCCTATTCGCTATGACTACTTTTGGCATCGAGAACAGTTTCTTTGTGTGCATCGTCAAAGTCATCTACCCAAATAGCGTCATCTTCTTTCCCATTATTTCAAGCAAAAATTACCAGTAATTTAAGACAGTAATTTAAGACTGGAGCAGCGAAGAACTGCATATGATTGGTGCGGTATTAATAAAAGATCGTGCGAACCAAAGACAAATTAGCATTTCAACAGTTGAGTTGAAATGTTGATTCCTTCAACCGAATTCCATAATATCTGAAACACATTCACTATATATTTCTTAGTTTTAACACATTAATGACGTGGGTGGTGTCAAGCAAAACCATATGTTCCACCAGCAACATATGGTTTTGCTTGGTCTATACAGCAGTTTCTCTTGGAGAGGGGGATGTGATTCATTAGTTGGTGCCGTCTTATCCCAGTTGTCTCTAATTGCACTGTTTGTTGAAAAATATAATTACTCCTTTAATTATGCATAGCCGAAAATTGCCCTGTATCCCTAACGACCTTTCGCGTACCCCCGGGGGTACGCGTACCACACTTTGAGAAATACTGCTTTAGAGGTTCTACAGAAAATAGTGGGAGATCAGTGGAGAACCAGAGGTCACCTCTGGAAACTGTATAAAGAGGGTGTGAGTAGGAGAGTGAGAAGTAGGTTTTTTCCATGCGGAGTTGTGAATGATTGGAATGCCTTGCCTGAGAGTGTGATGTCTACAGAGAATTTGAATGTGTTTAAAGCACGGTATGTGGTATGATGAGCTGTATGATAAAAGGATATCCTAAATGAGTCTTTGACTCCATGGGGTCTTGGGTAATAATAATAATAATGATAATAATAAAAGTATGAATAAAGAAATAAATAAAGAATGCAGGAAAGCCAAAGAGGGATGGATTAGGAATAAATGTACAGGCATAGAAAACTTTGATAGAAACCACACAGAAGCAGAGAAATTCATGTAAAGATCAGAGAAATGACAAGCAAGACAAATACAGTAAATCATGCAAGTGTCATTAGAGATTCATGAGACCATATTCTAATGGATAAAATAAAAAAGAAATAAAAAAGAAATCATTGAAAGATGGATTGAATACACGAGGAAATTATATGAGCAACAAGGAAATGATATTCCTGAACAGACAGAATTAGAAGGACCATCCATTTTTCTTTGTGAAGTTGAAAACACCATCAGAAAACTAAAACCACATAAATCTGCAGGTATAGATATCTTTGCAGAATGATTGAGGACTCTAGATGAAACAGGACTGAAATTCCTAACAAAATTATGCAATATGATATACGAGACTAGATTTCTAGCCAAAGATATTAATCACTCAATTTTCATTCCAATTCCCCCAAAAATAAAAGCTACAAGATGTGACGAGTTCAGGACAATTAGCCTCATCAGTCAAGTATCAAAAGTCCTCTTATACGTTATTCTTGAAAGAAATAAAAGAAAAAGAAACACAGAAAATGATACACAAAGTAACTTCAAGGAAAATGTAGGTACAAAAGAAGGTATTTTCAACATCAGAACCATCATAGAAAGATATCTAGAAAAACAAAAACATGTGTACCTCTGCTTCATAGATTACAAAAAGGCATTTGACTATGTTCAACATGAGCAATTAATTGAAATCTTTTCAAAAATAGGCATAGACAGAAAAGACATTAGGCTAATAACTAATCTTTACCAGGAGCAGACTGCATCTTTGAGAATAAATGGAGAGACCTCAGAAGAATTCCCAATTCAGAAAGGTGTGAGACAAGGCTGTGTCTTGTCGTTGGAAGTTTTTCCACTTGGTTATACTATAAATTAAAGAATTATATACTTTGTTTAATCCTTTATCCAAGTGTAAGCAAACAAAGTTTGTGTCTGAAGTATTTTCAGGACTGGGGCAGCTCATATATAGAAGATAATGACTTCACATCACTTGCCTTAGTATCTCATAATGCAAAGCACGTACCCTTGCAGACATGCATAATGCTATGCATTATGGGGAAGTTCACTACCCAGACTGGTTTCAACCTTTACTGAGGTCTCATCTCATCAGTGGGAGCCAGACCCCAGAGGTGATACTAAGGTTGAAGTAATGCAGAAGTCATAATTTCATAATATACATGCCTGCATGGGTATGTGCTTTGCATTATGGAATACTAAGGCAAGTGATGTGAAGTCATTAGCTTCTATATTATTTGATACCTCCAGGAAGTCCAAAGACTCATCGAGGGAGGGTACCTGCTCTACAACTGTCTCCACAACTCAATTCACCAACTGGCCAGAAATACACCAACGCCATCTACCACCAATCACCACTAGTATTTCCAATGCAATCACAAACATCCATGCCCACGGCGGGATTCGAACCCGCAGGCTTTTGGCTGGAGAGCAGATACGCAAAACCACTTGGCCAGCCAGGCTGGCCATATAAGTTTCCCCAGTCCTGAAAATACTTCAGGAGCAAACTTTGTTTGCTTATAATTTCTTGGTATCTTTAATTTATGCTGTTTCTTGCATTCGATTCTCTTTAACGCAGAAGAAATATTTAATATAATTAGTAACCTCAAAGGAATCACTGAAGGGAGCAGAAATATTAATAACCTCAGATATGTAGATGACACGGTTCTCCTAGCTGAAAACAAATATGACCTCAAAATTCTTATATGGAAACCCTGAAGTGCAGTAACTGGTATGGCCTCAGTTTCAACTTTAAAAAGACAAAAATCATGATAATTTCAATAGAAAAAGAAATATCAAAAATATGTATCAATATAAAAGGAAATAAATTAGAACAGGTGCAAACATACATATACCTCTGACACTTGATCACAGAGAATGGCAGGACAGAAGATGAAATTAGAAGGATTGAAATCACAAGGTCAGCTTTCAATAATATGAAAAATCTACTGATATCTAGAGAATTAAATCTGAAAACAAGACTAAGAATCTCCAAATGTTATATATTGTCCACGTTATTATACAGAGTAAAGACATGGATACTCTCCCGTCTGAGTGTGGAAAACTGGAAGCCTTTGAAATGTTAATGCTGCGAAGAATTATGAGGATATCATGGAAAGATAAGAAGACAAATGAAGAGTACTAGAGAAGAGTACTAGAGATTTTGCCTACTTCTGTAGGCAAAAACAGAAGCCTGATAAAAGAAATTAAAAAGAGAAGTCAGCTATTTCAGACATATTCTTTGACATAACTGTCTACAAAGGACACTTCTCGAAGGAACTGCTGAGGGAAAGAGAATGAGAAGAAAACATAGACTGGAATGGATGAAAAATATAGAAGACTGGACCTGTCTCTCATATGAGGAATGCAGCAGAGAGGTGCAGAATAGGACATGGTGGAGACACATGGTAGTTGATCTCCTGGAGGGAGAAGACACCTGACAGGACAGGACAGGAATTCAAATTCCATCTTTTTTTTTTTTTTTAATGTGAATCTCTCCCACAAGAGTTTGTAAAACCCATCACACATTTAGTACTAAGAATGAGTTAAAGATTACATAAACTGTTTTCCTCACTCTAGAGACAAAATACGAAATTGTTTTGATCCACTTCAGTACTCCAATAAGCAGAATGCTAACCTGGCACCTAGCAATGAAACCATCTATCACCTAAAAAAACTTTCATAAAATGTCAAATATATGGTGGGATTTGAACCTACAGCCTATTGGTTATAGGGTGGGTAGGCTTATTTGCTTGGCCACTAGACCAACAACAAGACCATAAGGAACATAGTATAAGAGCTTTTTATTTTCTGTAAAATAGACAAACCAGCCAGAACACACAATTAATGCATATAATAAACTAATCTTATAACAACTGGCATAATTATTATTATTATTACGTGACACCTCCAAGGAGTCCAAAGACTCATCGAGGGAGGGCACCTCCTATACAACTGTCAGTTTCAATCCACCAAATACAGCAAACTGTACCATCTACACCAATGACATCTACTGCCCACCACCAGCACTAATGTTTTTACAGACAATCACAACCATCCATGCCCAAGTCGGGATATGAACCCACGGCTTTTTGGCTGGAAAGTGGATACGCTAACCATCCCCCTGCACCACCACCAACCAGGCCGGCATTATAAATGACAACAATATCATTCTTCTGATTCTCAAGTTCTTTAATTCACATTTATTTAATTAATGTTCATGGCTAACAGTCTAGAACATTTGCCGTCTTAGTTTCTCACTTCTTGACTCTGAAGAATTTTTTCATTCTCGAAGTACATGTAGCAAAATTTGTATACACTATTTTGGATGTGACCTGATCAGTGTCATGTACAATCACTTCTGTTCACAACTTGTAATCATTGTGCTTAGTATTGTAACAGTCCTATCCTGATACAAGTGTCTGTGTTTGCAATTTATCCTCCAGACATCAACTCTTATTCCACTGTCACTTTCTGATCCCATTTACAATGCAGACTGACCAAAACACCTTATGCTTGGAAACAGTGAAGTGACAGATATTTGTTGTTTAGAGTATATTTTTTAGTATATATCGTTGATGTGTTTGTACTGTATTTAAATAATGGCAGTTGCTGTAAGTCTGGCTGCTGATATGTCATTGACCAGCCTGCCACCACTCAAGGATAGATTATTATTATTACGGACTAGTCCATGTAGTCCTTAGATTCATTGAGGGAGGCCCTAAACATCATGCCAATCACTATCCAACTTTTGTACAGTGTCTGTCATACTTTGCTTTGAACTCATTCACAGTCATGGTGCCCACAACAGACTCTGAACCCATTTCACTCATTCACCACTCTCCAGCAAAATATCTAGTTCTAGCACCTTCGCTAACTCATTCTTGCTCAGTTTCCAAGGATGGCCCTTAGTTCTCCTTCCACCATACCTGTTCTGAAAAATTTCCTATAAAAACCCTTCAGTAATTTGTATGTCTCAATCACATCACTCCTTTTCTGCCAGTCAACTAATTATTGTAACCCACGAATCTTCAACTTGTTTTCGTAAGGTTCATTCTGTAAGGTTCATTCATTCTGCTCCCATCTTGTCATGCACCTCTGGATCCTCTCCACCTCTTCACCAAGAAACCCAGATTTGCACACAGTAGTCAAGATGGTGTCTTACCAAGCCTCTATAAAGACTTATAATTGCTTTCTTGTCTCTACTTGTCTTCAGTAACCAAATCCAATGAGCCGATTTAGCCACTTTTGCAATATGTCCTCTAAATTTTACCTTCCCATCTACTAAACCTCCAAATCCATGACATCATCAATTTCTTAGAATACAGTTTCATTAATGTGATTACACAGCTGGTAATATTTTCACCCCAAAATGCATAATCTTGCACTTTGTCACATTAAACTGACATCCATTGTCCTTTGCCTAGACTGTCAGTCTGTTGAAATCATCCTGCAAAATTTTAACATCAACTATATTAAGTATTGTTCTACATAGTTTTGCATCATCAGCAAACAACTGAACAATTCCTCTCAAATCCTTTCATATATAATTAATGTACAAATTAAATAGTAGCAGTCCAAGATTAGAGCCCTGTGGTACACCACTAGTCAGTGGCCTTCTTCAGGACTCTACTCCTGAGTAAACTACTCTCTGATATCTCTCCATCAGCCACCCTCTTATCCACTTCACCAACTTTATATCTATCCCCATGTGCTGCAATTTATTGATTAGAATTCCATGTGGTATCCTGTCAATGGCTTTTGTCAAGTCCAGCAGTATCACTGTAAACCCATTACTTTTATCCACTTCAGCTGTCACTGTATTATAAAATGTGAGCAAGTTACTGGGGCATGACCTACCCTTTGCAAAACCATGTTGCCCCTCATACAGTATGCTATCTCCCTCTATCCATTCCTGTATTTTGCTCTTGACTAACTTCTCCAGTACCTTGACAACAACTCCTGATATGATGATCAGTCGGTAATTTGCTACATCAGTCTTGGAGCCTCCTTTATTCAATGGAACTATTTTCCCCCTTTTTCCATCCCTTTGGAACTAACTCAGAACTGAGGCTTAGCTTAACAATGTGGTCAAAGGCACTGACATTTCCCTAGTACCTTCACATAAAACTCAAACTGGTATACCATCTAATCTCATAGTTGTACTCACATCAAGGTTCTGTAATATGCTATGCACTTTCATTTCATTTACCTCAGTCCCCATATAAGTCTTTGCCTCTCTTGTTACTGCAATATCTCCACCTGGATGATGCACTCTTGTAAAGTGTTCACTTGGTAATTCTACTATTTCAACTGATTCAGTTACCTCCCTAACATAGGCATTCATTAATACCATTCTGCCATAAACATTCTTCCTTTTACTTGCAACATATCGAAAAAACTGTTTGGGATTATCTTTGGCCTGCACTGCTAATTTCTTTTCATATTCTGCTTTTGTCTTTCATACCACAATGGTTACTCTTCTTACCTGTGCTTAATACATTTTATGCCACATATTGCATTATGTTGTACCATGTTTGTGTCCCAACAGGTAGAAATTGCAGCATGTTTGTGTCCCAACAGGTAGAAATATGCTAGGTAAGAGACAGATGAGTGCATGTCAGCATAAAATTTAGAAAATTGGAAGAGCTTAGTGACGTTGATATTAACATTAATATAAGTGGCTGTAGTAGTGGTGTGTCAGAAACAAGCGAATGCTGCCTGAGAGAACCAAGTAGCATCACGTGGAAATGAATATTGCATCAGGTGGTGTTGTAGATTTAGAGGATAGTAACGAGTGGGTGGGTGAATGTTGAGTGAGAGTAGGTTAGTTGCAGAGAGAGAAAGAAGAAGTAGAATGTATTAAAATCAGTTCGGAAGCATGAAGGAAGAGATGAGATGACTGGAAAGGCTAACTGATGCAAAGCGAACAAGAGGGGAGTGAATGAGAGTTATAGGAATGATAGAAGGGGAGAGAATAGAAGAACTAGGAAACAAGAGGGATTGAGGAGAAGCCAGATAGTGCAGGAGCTAGGGATGGAGTGAAGACAGGTAAGTGGGAGTTCGAGGAGAGAGTGTCAGGGATGCAGGTGAGCAATAATTGAATGGAGCAGTGAGAAGTGTGATGTATGGTGATTCAATAATTCATGAGTACAAAATAGAATGTTAGAGGAGTGCTTGCCTGAAGAAATGGTAGAGAATGTGATGATCACAATTCAGTGAGGTGAAACAGTGAATGAGATGATTGTGATGATGGATGCAAATAATAATAATTTTATTTTTATGTGTTCTCCTCTTTCTCCCCCATACCTTTCTGGGGGAGGGTCGAGTTCTCCTAATGAAGGAGTTAACCGAGGGATACCTGTACTTGGTTTAATCCTTTATTCAAGTGTAAGCAAACACAGTTTGAGCCTGAAGTATATTCAGGACTAGGGCAACTTGTATAAGGAAGCTAAGACTTCATATCACTTGCCTTTGGGTCTGGCTCCCACTGAAGAGACCTCAGTAAAGGTCAAAACCAGTCTGGGTAGTGACCTTTCCCATAATGCATAGCATTATACCTATCTGCAAGGAGATGTGTTTTGCATTATGGGATAATAAGGCAAGTGATATGAATTCTTAGCTTCCTTGTACGAGTTGCTCTAGTCCAGAAATTCTTCAGGTGCAAACTTTGTTTGTTTACACTTGGGTAAAGGATTAAACCAAGTATGTAATTTCTTGGTATCTTTAATTTATTTTAACAACAGAGAAGCTAGAGTTGTTGCAGTGGATGGAGTCAGGGGTAGCCTGCTTCCATCCACCCTACAAGATTATTGGGATCACTGAAATATGATTGGCAGAAGATGATATACTGACAAGAATAGAAGTAGAAGGGCATAGTGTATTTTGGCAGGTAGAAAGGGAAATGCAGTTGTGGAGTATTGCTTATGATAAGTGATGACTTGTGTCCTCTCAGAGTAGAGGATTTGGAGGGAAATTTCACTAATGGTTTTGAGAATGGCATGGGGGTGGGCAGAACAGGATATTTATTGAAATGTTGCTATAGAGTAGGGAATAAGAGTTTGATGAGCAAGAAATCCTTAGGAGGTCAAGTTAAGCAAGTTCAAAATGAGTGATCATTATAGGAGATTTCAACTATAGCAGCATAAATTGGATGTAGTAGTCAGGGATTTGACTTTTTGGAATTCTTGAGGGGAAAATGCCACAGGCAATGTATTAGAAGGAATACAAGGCTTGAGAGTTTTGGATTTGGTCCTGGCATCAGAGGACATGATTGTAACTGAAATGTCATATCCCAAATGGGCAGAGAGACCACGTGGTCTTGACATGAAGGATGAGTAGACATGCAGAAGTTTGAGAAGAAATAAATTTATGTGGAATTATAAGGTAGCTGATTATAATAATGTTAGAAATCAACTTGGTGCAGTTCCATGGTTTGAAGAATTGGAAGGGTGAGCTATCTCTAGTGCATGGCAGCTAGTGAAGAAATATTTATTAGCAGCAATGACAAATTGTATACCTCAAGTGAGAAAGAGAATGAGATTTGGTGTCAAGTAGGTAATGAACAATATCAAACAGGACCTGCAGATAAAAAGGAGGTTATAGAAAAATTATAAGTAGAGGGGTTATAAGCAGTTGCACGAGGAATACAAAACAGTAAATTCCTGGTGACTCACACCAGGAATTTACTGTTTTTTTTTTATATATATATATATGTTGCTCTCACCCATGAAAGGTTATTTGCAAACCTATAGTACACTATATACTGTGGATGGGCTAAGATATTTTTTTCTCTATTTTTATCAATTTTATATATATTTTTTGTATTTTATTTATTTTTTACATGGTTTGTAAACCCCTTTCTAGAAACCAAACATGGAACTTTTTCGAGCTACTTTAGGCCTCTAATAGGAAGGATGGTAGCCTCACACCAGATATGAAATTCATCTCCCACCTAAAATTTATGCACTTTAAATGGGCAATCTCCAATGGGAAAGCCTAGAGTTCGAGCAGATGTTTTCACAGTCCAGAAATTTTTATGAATTATTGCAAATTAAATGGCCTGATTGACTGCAGGTTGAACTTGAGAGGGCAACAACCACTCTGGTCATTGACCAAAGACCAGAGTCAGACTTTGTACTCAAATTTGGCTCATATTTAACCCAGAAAACAGCTGAGAAACAAGATAGGTTTTGTGAAATCAGAAGGGAAAAAATGCTAACATCAAACAAAACTGCAATTCCCCTGGAAGCAGAAATGAAAAACATGAGGAAAACCTTCCTCCTGTTACCTTGTGAGCCAATGAACAATGAACAGAAGTGGCCACTGTCCTCAAAATCCATAAAATAAATTTTACAAAAACCAGGAACATGGATGAGGAGGTTTGAATACATCCAGAGATGGTAGTCAACTACCACGCACTTACTCAACTACCATGCACTTACTCAACTTTTAGGCGATAAAAATGTTGATTACCACACATTTACTTTAAAAAGTGAAAACAAACTTCAAGATGGTACAACAGAGTCCGTCACCACTGAAGGAATTACATCAGACTTCCAAAACCATGGACTAAACCCATTTCTAGTTAGCCATATTCTCTGAGCAGATAAGCACCCAATACCTCTTGTCCTAGTGGAAACAGTACCAAGAAATCTGTGACCTAAAAACCATATGTGACCTGGCTATAAAACCAGAACCATTACAGTTGAAATCATCAACTGGACAAGTGGCAGAAATTTTAACCATTGTCAAAAATTCTGCCACTTGCAATGCAAATGATTCTTGCAAGCTAATTTCTGCTGCATTGAATGCTAAATGCAGCTGGTGCAAACAAGTATTGCTTGCACCAATGACAGAGTGCGCAAGTAATACTTGGATACCCAAAAATCAAGAAAAGAAAACTAAACAGTCCCATCAACAACTGCACAGGCACTCACAGCAAATGCTAATAACCTCCAATGGCACAACAAACCACCCAAGCACATGCCTCGTACACAGAGGTGATGGCTTCAAAACTTCCTAGAAAAACCCGAATCTCAACATCCAGCCAAATCTAGCAAAGCTGCAATCATAGCAACCACTCTGGGAGAAATGTGAATCAGGTTTATCAAACAAAGCAAACTCCAGCCAGGATTCCACAAACAAGTTTGTGAGACATACACAAATAATTTTTACTGCACTGGTCGATGATTAACAAATGTAGAAGACCAAACTGTCTACAGATTATGTTCTGGAATGCTAGTGGTGTAGGAACAAAATTCACAACCTACAAGACTTGATAACATTCTATGGTGCTGAGGTAATCCTTGTAAATTTTTGAAAAACACATTCGACCAGCAGACAACCCAAAGCTCAGGAGCCATGCTCTATACTGCAATAACAGACCCAATGCCAGGGGGGGGGTTGCACAACCATATTTGTGTGGCTCAATGTAGAGCACAATGAAAATCTTGCCACTAAAGTGGAAGAAAAATATGCTGTATATAACTCCCCAAACAAACAGTTACTGGAAGTCGACTTGACTGAAATTCTAGATATGAATGAAACAATGCTAGTAGCAGGAGACTTGAATGCTAAGCATTCAGCCTGTTCATGGCATTAAGAGTTTGTGCTGTTGAGGTGAGAGTGATGTGTTAGGTGATCCAATCGGGTCACTCAGGTAGATTAATTATTATTATTATTTGGAGTCAAATAATAATAATAATTAATCAAATCTCCACATAAAAAATCTACTCCTCACACCCTTCTTCACCACGTCTTTATAAAACTTCCAGGGATGACCTCTCGTTCTTTCCATCTTAACATCTACTCTTTTTATAATTTCTTCTGTATTAATCTGATAGATTCCCTTAATTAACTTGAAGGTCTGTATCATATCTCCTTGTTTCCTCCTATCCACCAACCTCTGTAATCACATTCTCTCAAACACTAATCATAACCAACACTCCAGGGTCCTGATATCAATTTGGTTATTCATCTTTGGACCCTCTCTAGTGTTTTCACATCCCAGTGAAACTAAGTGATCAAATCTGAGTACAATAGTCCATATGTGATCTTACCAATATGCCTTATATAGATGCATCACCACCTCCTTATCCCTTTATGTCAATGTACTTTTTATCATAGCAGCAGTACGATGTGCAGTCTTTGCAGCACTTATAATGTCACTCGGAACTTCAGTCCATTATCCACCATCACTCCAAGATCCCGAATCTCATCCACTTCCTGAAGTACAGCTCCACTAATACAGTATGTAGTCTTATATCTCTGTATCCCGAAGTGTAACTATTTGCATTTATTAATATTAAAACTGCAACCCCACCTATTTGTCCAAGCTAAAAGTCTATTCAAATCTTCCTGTAAAGAATTAACATCATTTAGAGTGATCCTGCAGATCACTCATTGTTTGTGGACTAGTACTCTCACAGTACCTCAATCAAGGTTTCAGCCAGTCTTCATAATGATCTTTTCCACCAGGCATAGCATCACACATCTAAAAGGAAGTGTTTTGTACTATGGGATGCTAAGGCAATTAATGTGAAGACATTGGCATCTATAATACAAGTAGCATAGATGTAAACATACTTCACCTGCAAATTTGGTTTGCTTACACTTGGATAAAAGATTACATATAAATATAAATTCTTGGCAAATGTAATTCATCATCCATTGTCCTCATACTGCTAGCTACCATCAAGATGATCACATTATGTTCACTCTCACCAAGTGAAGGGAGATGTGCAACTCCATTCACAATCTCATCCTCTGATAATATTATCATAATAACTCACAATCCCTGTATGTCCTCCCTTATGTACTGTGTAAAACAGCAGCCACTTAACAACTGAAGAAATTAATTTTCCTTATTCCCAGATGTAATCTCTTTAGTCCATGCATTCCTAGGCCTATAGCAACATCCAATTAAATATCTCATCCTCTACCTCCATTCCACATCATACTTGCCTCAAACCACTGCCACTACTTTCCCCTTGCATCTCCATCCTGTGTAAACATAATTCTCCTGTTGTTATTAACAGCACTCTTGTCCCTTTTTGTTCTTAACATTGATAAATTAGGGACAAATGCTTCAACTCAGAAAGAGTTACATGTATTAACTAAAAGTCATGATTATTCTGTTACTTCCAAAAAACGGTATTATTGACTGAATGGAACAAATTCATTAGAGACTGTATAATGTGTCTCTGGAGATAGCTAATAAAATTTGCATTGAACTTTGAAGCTGCTCAGATTCTGTATAAAACTAGTCCTCATAATCTGACGAGCTGTTAGATTAAAGTTTTAAGGTCTCTAAAAATGAATAGTCATTTCATCATCACATCAAGTAGGAAGAGTAATTTAATACTACTACTACTACTATTATTATTATAATCTTCAGACCTCCATGGAGTCAGATTCATTGTCAAAGGTCCCTCTGTCACAGACACATATTTCTTCATATTGCACCTTATGTACATACACATTCTCTGCAGAGACCACATGCTCAGGCAGTGCACTCCACTGTATATACTTAGCCATGCAGGCTAAAGAGAATCCCAAACAGTTTTTTAGATATGTTGCAAGTAAAAGAAAAAATGTATACGGCAGATTGATTTTAAAGAATGCCGATGGTAGGGAGGTAACCGAATCAGTTGATATAGTACAATTACTGAGTGAGCACTTTGCAAGAGCATCATCCAGATGGTGACATTGCAGAAATGGAAGAACCAACAGCTTATATGGGAATTGTGGTGAATGAAGTGGAGGTGAATAGTCTATTACAAAACCTCAATGTCAATTCATCTGTGGGATTGGATGGTATACCAGCTCATGTCGTATGAGAAGCGGCTAAAGAATTGTCAGTGCCTTTGACCATTTTGTTTAATTTGAGTCTCAGGTCTGGGTTAGTCTCAAGGGGATGGAAAGAGGGGAAAATAGTTCCACTGCATAAAGGAGGCTAAAGAGAATCCCAAGAGGTTCCAAGACTGCTGTTGAAAATTACCAGCCGATCAGCATATCAGGTGTTGTCAAGATCTTGGAGAAAATAGTCAAGAGGAAAATACAAGATTGGATAGATCAAAATGGGATACTGTATGGGGACATGGTTTTGTGAAGGGTAGATCATGCCTCAGTAACTTGCTCACGTTCTATAACACAGTGACGGCTGAAATGGATAAGGGTAAGGGGTTTACAGTGATTCTACTGGATCTTGCTAAAGCCTTTGATAGGATACCACATGGAATTCTAATCAGTAAACTGCAGCATATGAAAATGGATATAGGGTTGGTGAGATAGATAGGAGGGTGGTTGATGGAGAGATATCGGAGAGTGGGTTTCAGGAGTAGAGTCCAAAAGATGGCCTGTGACTAGCGGTGTGCCGCAGGGTTCTGTTCTTGGACTGCTACTGTTTAATTTCTTCATTAATGATATAGGAAAGGATCTGAGAGGATCTGTGCATCTGTTTGCAGATGATGCAAAGTTAGGTAGAGCAATAGTGAATGCTGAGGTCAAAATTTTGCAGGATGATTTGGATAGTTTCGAGGACTAGGCTTAGCAGAATGGATGTCAATTTAATGTGGAAAAGTGTAAGGTTTTATATTTTGGGGTGAAAAGATTAGCAGCAGTATATCACATTGGTGGAACTGTACTCCAGGAGATTGATGAGACCAGGGATTTGGGAGTGTTGGTGGATAGGGAATCGAAGTTTAGGGGGATACATCACAAAAGTGGCAAAATCAGCTCATCAAATCACTTGGTTGCTGAAAAACACTTTAACAAGCAGAGACAAACAGGTTATTATTCCTCTGTATCGAGCCTTGATAAGACCCCATGAAGACTACTGTGCCCAGATATGGGTGCCAGGGTTTCTTCTCAATGGGGAGGAGGTGGAGGATCCAGAGACGAGTGACCAAGATAATAGCAGGACTATACAATGAACCTTAAGAGAACAGGTTGAAGATTTGTGGGCTGCAGAAATTGGTTGATAGGCAGAAAAGGAGGTGATATGATTGCGACATTCAAATTACTGAAGGGTTTCTATAAGATTAATTCAGAAGATATTTTTGAGAATGGGACTGGTAGTGGGAGGACTAAGGGCCATCCATGGAAATTTGGTAAGAGTGTGGTTAGCAAGGGTGTTAGAGCTAGGTTTTTTACTTGGAGAGTGGTAAATGAGTGGAATAAGCTGCCAGAGTATGTTGTGGGTGCCATGACTGTAAATGAGTTCAAGGTGAAGTATGATAGATACTGTGTGAATGTTGAATAGTTGTTCTTGACATGATGTTGGGCCTCCCTCGATGAGTCTAAGGACTCCTTGGAGCTGCCCGTAATAATAATAATAATAATAATAATATCCATCTCCCTTGTCACGATAATGCAATAAGTAAGCAGATTACTAAACCATCATGACCTTCTTTTAGCAAATTCATGCTGTCCATGAAATCCTTTGGGATATTCCATATACTGCTTGCTTTCTTATGCAGGGAAAGATCTGTAGAGGAGATGAACTTCTAAATGGCTGTAGCCACTTCATTGGCTGCAACTATGTTTGGCCGCTAGAGCAAAGGTTCTATTTTCTGTCCCTCCACTCTTTCCACATTCAGTGAGAGTGATACCCTCAAAGACATACCAACCTCACTGTAAGGAGCCCTGACCCCTCCCCCATTTGAGGGTACAGCAGTAAAACAGTTCTGCAGTTTGGCTGTGGTTGGTACACGGGACCAAACCAGGTAGTAATGAACCTGGAGGCTTTCCTATCAGCTAGCAAAAAATCCTGCAACTATGTGTTTTACTAGTTCGTGACTGGAGGGAGACCAAATACTGTGGCTGCAGGGGGAAGTGTCAAGCCATGTACAGACCGGAGATCGACTCCCCTCTGTGTGGTGGTATGTTTGCGAGCTTGTCACCTCTCACTGCATGTCCCACTTCCTTATTATCTCTTTCTCACCAAACACAATGAACCACAACCAAGCAAAATGCATTTTTACTGCGGATCTCAAAAATTCTCCCACACAAAATAGTTTGGAAAAAAAAAAAACACAAAAAACATCAAAAATCTAACTAAAAATAAAATAAAAAATACCTCCATAACAGAAATCCAACTAAACTACCTACAAACACTAATTCTTACCAAAATAAAAGTTTCCAAATCCACTTTTGCCAACATTTGTGGCTTAGACAGCAATATAAGTTATGTGCACCACCACCACCACCACCTACAGTCATCTAAAGCAGAGCTACCATTCCTTTCAGAACCCCCAACCAGTACACTTCTACTGTCCAAACAACACATTACACAGTTCTTTCCACCATTCTTTCCACAGTTCTTTCCACCAAGGGAGGCACGTGTGCATTAGGGAGAACTGACATACCATGCCAGAGACTGCAAATCCTTGAATCCCCACTATTTGATCTGCTTTGGCTCAAAATTTCTCTACCAAATCAAACTGCCTTTTTCATATGCTCCCTCTATCGTTCTCCAAACTTCATCAACCACTCTGACCTCTTCAACTTTCTGCAGTCTTAGTACCCGAATAACAAGGTCCTCCTTCTTGGGGACTTCAGTGTCCACTACAAGGTGCCAACTGGACAGACCTCCGTGACTTCTATTCCTCCTTCCCATGATCCGACGACTGCTTCAGTTCTTCTGATCCAAGCACCTTCTCAGACCAAATAACAGAAATCATCCTCACAGGAATGAAGACTTTTATCCCCTGAAGTGTGGCAATGTGGAAAAGGGAAAAACCTCTGCTTACCACAATTGGCTCAGGACCAAAACTCCAGCTGCCTTCTCTGCCTATGCTGCAGTCCGCAACAGTTATAACAGAATCGTCACCAAGTCCAAGTCAGAATTCAAAAAGGCCAAATGCTGCAAACTCAGCTCCTGCCCAAATGGCAGTTGCTCCTTCTGGTCCCTTACCAAGGCCATTGGGTGCAACTTCTGCCCATCCAGGTTTCCACCACTCTCACATCCAGATGGTAATGTACTCACCTCACCAAAAGACAATGCCAACTTACATGCATCACTCTTCTTTTCCAATTCCTGCATTGATGACCTTGGCAAAGTTCCCTTCACTCCACAAAGAATTGCTCTCTTCATGTCTCCCATAGTTCTGACAAAAAGAAATCTGAAGAATCCTTAACGACCTGAACACAAACAAGGCCCAACTATTGGGCTAAAAATTTGTGCCCCAGAACTGACACCTATCCTGTATCGCTTCTTCAATCTATCCTATTCAGCTAGTATTTACAACATGGAAACAAGTCTACATCCATCTCAAAAAAAGGTGATAAAAGTCAACCAATGAACGACCATCCAATTGCTTACTTGTCCGCTTTCAAAAATTTATGGAGAAGGTCATCATCAACAACCAACTGTTGAACCATCTAGAGACATACCAACTAATCAGTGACCAGCAGTATGGATTCCACCACTTGTGATCTACAGCTGAACTTCTTGCTTTCACCACCCACCTATAGACCAAAACGTACATGATTGCCCTCGACATTTCAAACGCATTTGATTGGGTTTGGCACAGGAGCCAACTTACCAAACCACCATCCTACGGTCTGTCTTCCCCACTCTGCAACTGGATCTTCAACTTTCTCACTGGTCACTCACTACGTGTCATGGTTGATGGCTTACTCTCCTCATATTTCCCCATCAATGCAGGAGTACCCCAGGGCTCTGTTCTTTCACCTACTCTCTTCCTCTTGTATATAAGCAATCTTCTCTCACAGACTTACAATCCTGTCCATAGCTTTGCTGATAACAGTGCACTCCATTGATCCTTTTCATTCGACAAATCTTGTAGTGCTCAAGTATTAGAATCCTCAAGATCTACCACAATCAGGGACCTGATCTCAGATCTCCTAGCTATATCCCAGTGGGGCAAGGACAACCTTGTAAACTTCATTGTCACCAAAACTCAGTTCTGTCTGATCTCTTGCAAGAAAAAGCTGACATCTCTCCCTCTTACCTTTAGTAATACTGAAATATCCAAACATGATCAGATTTCTCTTCTGAGAATGACTGGCACCTCTGATCTTTCCTGGCACAACCACATTTAACTATAGCTTCTGCAGCTGCAAAAAAACTTGGTGTACTTTTTCGCACAACACCACTTCACAACTGCTGGCTACTATAGAAAACCCAAATACACCCAGCCATGAAATATTGCTTCTGCATTTGGGATGGTGCACCAAAATCTTCTCTAACTCGATTCTGTCCAGATGGGGTCAATCCAGTAATTAACGATCCCTCTCTCACAGACCCCACTTCAATTCCTCTCTCATAGATGTTCAGGTTTTGCTTTGTGCCTCTTCTACAGATACTTTCATGGTCAGTGGTTTACTGAATTGGCCACTATTATTCATTCCTCCACTCTCCTCCAAAATCATTAAAACAAGACTCACTGCTAATCAACACCCTTTTACAGTCCATCTTAAAACACACCAAACCAACTTCACTGCCTTCTCTTTTATTCCTTCTACTTCTGTTCTTTTGAATAGTCTCCCCAACTCTGCCTTTCCCAAAGATTGCAATCCTTAGCTGTTCAAGCAAAATGTATGAACAGAGGCCTTCCTTATTCCTCTTGCTCACACACGGCACTAGTGCGCTATAGGTCTTGTGGCCTTTTATGTGGCCAGTCTCCTGTTAGTATTGCTGAATTTAGTGTACACATCTAAATACCATGGAAGATCCATCTGAACTATCCTTTAAAAGATTCACAACATTGTTCCATTAAGACTTGTAGTGAATTGTATTGGATATCCAAATTACAAGCTTAAATAATAGGCTATATATATAGAAAACACATTATCATAATGTGCTTTCTATGTATATAGCCTGTACATAGAAAACACATTATCATAATCATCATATTCCTGATATTTTCTGTTAAGCAGTTCTAATCTAGAACAGCTGAAAAACCTTAAATTCCAACATCCCTTTTCCAGGAGATGGTAAAAGGAATTGTACATTAGTAATTAGTTCACTCATAGTAAAAGTCAGTCCTGTTAGTGATGATTTTGCAAGTGTTATGGGTCCTAGTGTAAGTCATGAGTGAAGCATAAGGAGATTTGTAGATATGAATGGAAGAATGATAGATAATGGAATGAAAGATGGTTGTGTGAAAGAAATAACAAATGATTTGAGAGTGGTTCTGGATGGAGTTTCATTAATATTTCAGTTTCATTTGTTTTCCTGGAGGCAGAAGGAGCAGAGTGTGTGTGAGACATTGGATATGAGGAGTAAGAAAGCAAAATAGTAGGTAGTAGTAGGAATGAATGATTTGGTTTGGAATGAGGAGAAAATAAGAATGGATATCAGAAGGTTGAGGAGTGTAACAGAAGACATTATGGTAAGAAAGGTAGTTTGCTTGCCTAGTCATTACAGTCATGAGTTTAGATGACATATAAAGATTAGGTATATAAACGGATCTGTATAAATAAAAAAAAATGCATTTTACAATCATGCAATAGAACTATTTTAGACTGACTGCATTTGGTCATTTTGATGATTTAACTAGAGAGATCATTGCTGGAAGAAAGGGTAATGAATGCTCTAGAAGTTCTTAGAAGTTCTGAGGAAGTAACAGATGATGTGGAAGAGCAATGAAGTAAAGTAGAAGAGATTGAAGGAAGCTTCTGAATGGAGAGGTGAGTAACATGAAGTGAAGGGAATGATTGAGAAGATGCATGAAGAGTATAAGACACAGGCCAGAAGAGTGACTAGTATAGTAAGGAAGACGAAACAGGAATATGAGAGGAGATTAGCCCTAAGATCCAAAGAAAATCCTACGGAATTTTTTAGATATGTGGCCAGTAGGAGGAGAAATGACTGTAGAAGAATGACATTGTGGGATAAAAATGGGAATAGAGTGACTGATGCAGAGGACATAGTGGAATTGTTCAATGAACACTTTATTGGAGTATTTCAACCTGGAGGAGTCAGTTTTAATGCTAGAAGGATAGGGCAGGTTCGAGGGTTAGAGGTATAGGAGGACAGTGTGTTTCAAATACTGAGTACTCTGGATGTCAGTAAAGCTGTGGAACTGGATGGTATTTCACCACGCGTTTTGAGAGAATGTGCTAGGGAACTGACAGTGCCTTTGACCTGGCTTTTCAATGAAAGTCTGGCTGCAGGAAAGGTGCCCATTCCATGGGCACCTTTCCAGCAGCCAGACTTTCCCGCAACTAGTCTGCTACTACCCTTATATATATACATAAGGGCAGTAGCAGACTGGAAGTGTCTAATTATAGACCAGTTTGTGTGTCATCAGTAGTTAGTAAGATCTTGGAGAAAGTAGTGAAGGACCGTATACAGCATTGGGCAGATGAGGGTAATTATCTGTGAGAGTCAACATGGATTTGTGAAGGGGCACTCTTATTTTAGCAATATGCTAGCCTTTTATTATAAAGTTACAAGAGCATTACGTGAGGGAAAGGCATATACTGCCATTTTCTTAGACTTAGCGAAGGCATTTGACAGGATGCCACATGATCAGATGATATTTAAGTTGCAGCACATGGGTCTGGATGTCAGATTGGTCAACTGGATTCAGGATTGGCTGCCCGATACGTAGCAGAGAGTTGTGTATGGTGGGTAAGTTTCAAGGAAGCAGAGGGTTACAGTGGGGTCCCACAGGGCTCAGTACTGAGACCTATATTGTTTCACCTTTATATCAATGACATCGTCAGTGGACTGCAAGGGGATATTCAATTATTTGCAGATGATGCGAAGCTGGGAAGGATTATTAGTAATAGTACAGATGCGGTAGCCCTGCAAGAGGATTTGAATAAGCTAGATAGATGGGCAAATGAATGGGGGGTTTCAGTTTAATGCAGCAAAATGTAAGGTCGTGAGGTTTGGGAAACATCGATGGGACACTTCATACTGTATGGGAGGAGTTATACTGGAGGAAGTAGGGGAGACAAGAGATCTGGGGTTGATGATTGATAGAAACCTGAAATTTAGGGGACATATTGCAAAGGTGGTGACGGTAACACAGAGGATTGCTGCAATAATGAGATGGACAATGACCTGCAGAGATAAAACAGTTATCATTCCGTTGTATAAGACCCTGATCAGACCACACTTGGACTATTGTTCTCAGATTTGGTCCCCAGGATTTGAAGGGGATAAATTAACTGTAGAAAGGGTACAAAGGCAGATAACAAAGATGGTTTCAGGACTGTACAATGATAGTTATGAGGATCGGCTGCAGGAATGTGGACTGCAGAGTTTGGTGGATAGAAGAAGGAGAGGTGATATGATATAGACTTTTAAACTGTTGAGAGGTGGTTATAGGGTTGACACTGGGGAGTTCTTTCACTTGGTTGAACAGCAGGAAGGAGTGATGACAAGATGCCATCCCTGGAAGTTACGAAAGGAAACTCTGAGCAAGAGGGTGAGCAGTGGTTTCTTTGCATGGAGGGTGGTTGAACCATGGAATGCATTGCCTGATGGAGTGGTGAGAGCGAGAACGATCAATGAGTTCAAGGGGTGGTATAATAGACTTTGTGTTTCTTAGGGGGGGGGGACCTCCCCTCGATGAGTCTTGATAGACTTTGTGTTTCTTAGGAAGGACCTCCCACAATGAGTCTTTTGACTCCATGGAGGCCTGAATAATAATAATAATAATAATAGAGCAGAAACGTAAGAAAGGGAAATGGAAAGGTTGAGGTGGGCAAGCTGACGCTGCATGAGAAGTGTAGATTATGGATGCGTAAGTAAATGTGTAAGTAAACAAGAAAGGATTTGAGATGGCTGATGTGGGTAATGCAGTTGGGTTAATTGCGATCTGTGGTGATAGACGAATGGAAGAGTCACATCTGAGAAGTATTATTGGTGGGACATATTATAGAGCCAGAAATTAGCTTTATGTTTGTTTATGAATGTCTGTATGCCAGAAATATCTAAAATCACAGGAACTCATACACTAATCAAGTTCATTCACTCCAAAAATTGTTGAGAATAAGTTAGACATGGTTAGATGAGGACAACAAATAGATAGGAATAGAAATGGAGTAGTATGATGTTCTTCATGAAGACAGATACAGAAAGGGAGGGGTGATGTGTTGATGATAACAAAGGAGTTATGGCCATCCAATGTGCAGATGCAAGGAGCAAATAGTAGCAGTAGTTTTAAAAAGTATGGTGTGAGGTAGGTAGTGGATATGCAGTATTTAGTGGGATATTTTATAGACCTGGTAATATAGAGGATAGCGAGAAAGAAATATGTAAGCAAATTAGTGTGAGAAAAGGGTGATCATTATGGATGATTTTAATTATGGTGATATAGATAGGAAAGAACCTTTGTAGCTCAGTCAGCATAGATGAAGCTCTTTGATTGGAAAGACCAACATATATATATATATATATATATGTTAAAGATACCAAGCTATTTTAAACCTGGTTTTACGCCATTTCCCAAGTAAGCAAACAGACAAACAAGTCAAGTTTGCGCCTGCAAATGTTGCAAGTCTAGCTAATCCTACACGTAGTGCAAGACTAAGGCAACTCATGGTAAAAGTAGATATAAGCTCTGATCACTAATCTTAATATTTACCCTTAATGCAAAGCACATCTCCTGGAGGAGATGTATGATGCTTTGTATTAAAGGCAAGGGGCCACTATCCAGACCGGTTTCGACCTTTATTGAGGTCTCATCAGTGGAGCCAGGCTAGAAATACCAAGATTTTAGTAATACAGAGCTTATAAGTATTTTACAAGAACAAGTTACCATAAGGTGTTTTAACCTTATTAAATAAAAATCTGGTAAAATACTTATAAGCTCTGTATTACTAAAATCTTGGTATTTCTAGCCTGGCTCCCACTGATGAGACCTCAATAAAGGTCGAAACCGGTCTGGGTAGTGGCCCCTTGCCTTTAATACAAAGCATCATACATCTCCTCCAGGAGATGTGCTTTGCTTTAAGGGTAAATATTAAGATCAGTGATCAGAGCTTATATCTACTTTTACCATGAGTTGACTTGTTTGTCTGTTTGCTTACTTGGGAAATGGAAATGTAAAACCAGGTTTAAAATAGCTTGGTATCTTTAACATTTATTATGCCCAAGGTAAAATACTTTCTACATATATATATATATATATGGAGATGGATGTTTTTCCCCTCCTGGAAATTAGTGTTTTTCATCCTGCAATCAGGAAGACTAGTCAGGAGAACACATGCAATTTACATACAAAGAATAATCATAGGCATAGAACTAACACCTTAAATTAATGTTACAAAATCCAATGATACTTGGAAGGTCATGGGCACTTGTTAGTGCTTGTTAAAATCACTGATAATGATGATGAATATAGAATGGAATAAAGAGATGATATCTGGGTACATTCCAACGATACTTGGAAGGTCATGGGCACTTGTTAGTGCTTGTTAAAATCACTGATAATGATGATGAATATAGATTGGAATAAAGAGATGATATCTGGGTACAGAGAATATGAATTATTTCTGATTTTGAGAGATATCTACCTTAGGCAATATGTAAATGAGATCACAGAAGTATGAAGCATCTTGTAGATAATCTTAACAGAGCATGTTATTATAAATGGGATATCATATCTCCTCCAGTTGGTGAGGGTGACTATGAAGTAATCACCCAGATGACTGCCAACTATATGAAGACTTGTGAGAAAGGGATATATGTTGAGCTATAAGGCTGGTGAGTATGAAAAATTCAGTAAACAACTTGCGGTTATAATTATAGAATGAGTAATTGGATAGAAAGGAGATCAATGTTGCTTGGGCCTTCTCAAGAACTATCTGGTGCAGGGTGTTTGAATGCATTTCAAGAATCAGAAGGTTAAATAAGATAGGTGTGAAATGCATGCATGAAGAGGTGAGGCATGCAATCTAGAAGAAGAAAGCATTTGGAGGCAGTGCAAGATGAGTGATAATCCATCGCATAAGGAGTAGTACAAAGAGGCCATGAGGAAAGTACTCACTTGGTAAGGTAAGCAAAAGTGCAGTATAATTAGCAGTTAACTAATGAACCCAAAAAAATCCCAGCGAGATCTTTCAATATGTGGTTAGTAGAAGAAAGGATGATTACAAAATAATGATACTGGTTGAAGAAAATATATGATGATCATTGCATAGGATGTAGTTGAAATATTAAATGAGCAATTCATAAAGGTATTTCATCCTTGTGAATGTGACATTTTGCAGAATTAAGTATATTGGGATTGGTGGAGGTGGGACTGATGGTGAATGAGAAGGATATATCATCCACTAATTGGTGAAAGTGACCATGAGGTGATTACTTGGGTGGTTGCCAGCAGTGCAAGGATCCCTATGAAAAAAGGGTATATGTGGAACTACAAGGGGGGGGGGGGATGATTATGAAGAGCTCAGGAGACAGCTTGCAGGTGCATCATGGAATGAGGAGTTAGCTGGAAAAGAGATCAATGCAGCTTGGGGGATTTTCAAAAAATATTTAGTAGATGCAATGTCTAAATGTATACCATGGGTGAGAAGGTTAAATAAGGTAGGTGTGAGATGGATGAATAAAGAGATTAAGCATGCAATACAGAGAAAAAGGGCACTGTGGAGGCAGCATAAGAGAAGTGGAAGTAACCAATTTCATGAGGTCTACAGAGACCAGGCAAGGAGGGTGACTTGGTTGGTGAGAGTAGCTAAAGAGAGGTATGAACAGCAGTTAGCTAATGAAGCCAAAAAGAATCCTAGGGAGTTTTTTCGATATGTAGCCAGCAAAAGAAAGAATGATTATGGAAGGATGACATTGATTGGAGGAAATGGTATAAAGACAGCTGATGCAGAATGTGTGGTGGAGATACTTAATGAGCAGTTCATAAAGATCTTTCAATCTTGTGAATGTGACTTCATGGAGAGATTAAGAGCAGTTGATGATGGGGAAGGACAGACTGACTGTAAGTGAGCAAGAGGTGTTTGGGGAGTTGAGTAAACTAGATGTAAATAAGGCTGTGGGACTTGATAATATATCACCACATATTCTGAAGGAATGTGCCAGAGAGTTGACACCTGCCTTGACATATTTTTTTAATACGAGTCTTGCACTTGGTCAAGTCCCTAAAGAGTGGAAGGAGGGCAAGATTGTGCCACTTCATAAAGGAGGTGATCGAACTCAAGCATCAAACTAGGCCTATCTGTGTGTCAGGTGTTGTGGTTAAGTTGTTGGAGAAGCTTGTGAGAACTAGGATCCAGAGTTGGGTTGACAACAATGGTATAATCTTTGATGGACAGCATGGATTTGCTAAAGGGAGGTCATGTTTTAGTAATCTACTTACTTATTACAATAAAGTGACTGCTTCCTTGGACAGAGGAGAAGGATACACAGTAATATACTTGGATTTTGCAAAAGCTTTTGATAGAGTACCTCATGATAAGTTGACAGTCAAACTACAGCAGATGGGGTTGGATATTAGATTAGTGCATTGGATTGGAGACTGGCTATCTGATATGTATCAACAAGTTGTGTATGGGGGTGCAATATCCAGGAAAAGGAAAGTCACTAGTGGAGTGCCTCAGGGATCTGTTTTAGGGCCATTACTATTTAACTTGTATATTAATGATATTGGCGAAGATTTGGATGGAGATATTTAGTTGTTTGCAGATGATGCAAAGTTGGGACGAACCATAAAGAGTAGTGAAGATGTTGTGGCCTTGCAAGAAGACTTGAATAAATTGAGTGATTGGGAAAGCAAATGGGGATGTGAGTTCAATGTTGCAAAATGTAAGGTTTTAAAATTTGGAAAACAAAGATGGGATGCAGAATTTATGCTTAGTGAGAATATACTGTTGGAGGTAGAGGAAATAAGAGATATGGGGGTGATAGTGGATAAGGATCTAAAATTTAGGGGACACATTGACAAAATTGTGAAGATAACACAAAGGCTTCTGGGAATGATGCGGAGGACACTGACGATTCTTGTTCCGTTGTATAAGGCTTTGATTAGGCCACACATGGACTATTGTGCCCAGATTTGGTCACTGGGTTTTCAGAAGGATGAAGAGATGTTGGAAAGGGTCCAAAGGTGACTAACTAATGTAGTTTCTGACCTCTGGAATGTTGAGTATGAGGAAAGATTGAGAAGATGTAATTTGCAGAGTCTGGTGGAGAGAAGGAAGAAGGGAGATATGATAGAGCCCTACAAGTTGGTAAGGGGTTGTTATAGGATCAATCGTGGAGAATTTCTACAGAGAATAGTGGGAGATCAGGGGAGAACCAGAGGTCATCCCTGGAAACTGTATAAAGAGGGTGTGAGTAGGGGAGTGAAAGATAGGTTTTTTTCGTGCAGAGTTGTGAATGATTGGAATTCCTTGCCTAAGAGTGTGGTGTCTGCAAGGAGTTTGAGTGTGTTTAAGACACGGTATGATGAGATGTGTGTGTGTGATAAAAGGTCCTCCCAGATGAGGCTTTGACTCCATGAGGTCTTGGGGTAATAATAATAATAAAGGAAAATCAATTTTAGCAGCTCGTATTATAAGTTACAAAGGGAAAAAATGAATTGGACAAGAGAGATGAATACATGTTGGCATATGATTTTGAGGCTTTTGATAGATTGTCACATGACTAACTAGTATAAATGGTGTAGATGACTAACTAGTATAAATCAACTTGAATGAGTGGCATTGATAGTAGATAAGTGTGCTGATTTGGAAATTGGCTGTCTGATAAATATCAGCAAGTTTAGTGTGGGGAAGCAATATGCCACAAGAGGAAAGTTACTAGGGATGTGTTCCAAGGTATTTAACTTGTATGTTAATGATACTGGGATATATTTGGATGAAGGTATAAATTGTTTGCATATGATAGAAAATTGGGAAGAACTATGAGGAGTAGAGCAGATGTTGTAGCTTTTCAAGAGGGCTTGAATAGACTGGGTGAATGAGCAAGTGAGGTTACCATTTCAATGTTGAAAAGTGTAAGCTTTTAAAATTCGGGAAGTATTGATGGAATGCAGAGGATACAATTGGAATCTTAGAGGATTTAAGAAATCTAGAAGTGATGGTGGATAAGGACATAAAATTTTGGCTTGCAACGCATTGCTAAATTTGATTTTCAAGACAGCATAGCAGATTATGTTAATGATGTGGAGGACACTAAGTGTACATGAAGGATGTTATGGTTCCATTATATAAGGCTTTGGTAAGTTCTCATATTGTGTGGAGATTTTGTCACTTAATTTTCATAGGGATATTGGATATCCAGAGATCATTGACTAAAGTAGTTGAATTGTGGAATGTTGAGCTGAAGAAAGATTCAGGAAATGCAGTTTGCCGGAGGATAGGAGGAGGAGGAGCTGAGATATGATTGAGACATGTAAAAGATGGTGAAAAGATCTCGACCTTGACCATAGATGGCAACACTATCAGCAAGATTTTTTTTTCTAAGTTGGTACATCTATCTTAAGCATCCATGTAAAATTGTGAGTCATTCTATCAAGTTATTTGTTTTATTTACAGCTGTCTGAAGCAAAATTGTTGCCTATATCCCTTGAAATGGATAAAATTGAGTATCATGCGATTATAAAATTCTTTGTAAAAGAAGGTTTAACACCAAAAGAAATTCATTTGAAATTCATAAAAGTTTATGGGCACTCTTCTCCTACATTTCCGACAATTACGAAACGGGCTGCCAAGTTTAATGTGGCCATACCAGCCTTGAAGATGATCCACGTGAAGGACGTCCAAAAAGTGTAACAACACCAGAAATCATTGGTCAAGTGCACGATATGGTATTGGATGACTGGCGAGTCAAATTGCGTGAAATTGCTGAGACTATAGGCATTTCAAAAGAACCTGTAGGATATATTTTACATGAAGATTGCAAATGAAAAAGCTTTGTGCAAGATGGGTGCCGTGCTTGCTCACATCAGATCAAAAACGCACTCGCATGAAAATCTCTGAACAGTGCTTGGAGCATTTTAACAAGAACAAAACTGATTTTGTGCATCGATTTATTACTATGGATGAGACTTGGATTCACCATTACACACCAGAATCTAAACAGCAGTCAAAACAGTGGACAGAATTCGGTTGTTCAGCGTCAAAGAAGACAAAGTCGGTTCCATCAGCATGAAAGGTCATGGCATAGGTATTTTGGGATGTGAAAAGCCTTTTGTTTATTAATTATCTTGAAAGGTTAAAACAATAACCTGGGAATATTATTCCGATCTTTTAATCAGACTAGATGAAAAAATTCACGAGAAAAGACCTGGTTTGCAGAAGAAAAAAATCATCTTTCATCAGGGCAATCCACCTGCCCACGAAGGTGTTTTGGCAATGGGAAAATTAAGGGATCTGCACTATGAATTGTTGGAACATCCGCCCTATTTAGCTCCCTCTGACTTACATCTCTTCCCTCGCTGGTCAATGTTTTTCTTCGAATCAAGAGGTGATTGCCGCTGTAGAGGGGTGTTTAGTAGATCTTACTGAGAACCACTACAGGGACGGGATAATGGTGCTGGAGCATCACTGAAATAAATGTATTAGTCTAAAGGGAAATTATGTTGAAAAATAAAAATTGAAATTATAAATTCATTTTTTCATTGTTAGGCCAAGAACGTTTCAGACCACCTTTGTAAGTTAGTAAGTGGCTATTACTAGATGAATGTGGATGAGGTTTTGTCAAAGAAGTTGGTAAACAAGGAGTAACAAGGACTGTTTCATCTGCAGGGGAGGGGATGATGAGTAGGTTTTTTGCATGAAGATTGTTGGGTAATTGGAATGCATCACCTGAGAGTGCTATGACTGTGAAATTTTGAATGCCTTTAAGGCATGTTATGATAAATTGTGTGTGTAATAGTAGAATCTCTAAATGAATTTTTTTTTGACTGTATGGTGATCTGATGATAATTATGATAATAATGTCCAGGAAATATCAAGTGTAACAGCAGAGGTTTCTCCAAATTCCTCCTTAATATGTGCTTATTGGTGTATGATACAGGCAAGGTTTTACTCTGGATCTTGATTGGAAAAATCCACCACATTGGTCGCCACTGATTAATTGTCAGTTTTCCAGGTGTTGAAGTAGTTGATCATATTACTTTAGGCAAGACTGTTGTTTCAAGAGCACATATCCTGAGCAGAACTGGCAGCATACCATTATAACCAGAATTTCCACTACTATACAGGTTATTCAAGATTCATCTTGTGACCTTCTAGCAAAAATCTACAAAAGGCTTGCAATGCAATGTTCTGGGTAAAGAGGGAGACAATTTATACTGATCATTCTTCACTCAGGAATTGGATGAGAAGGATCTTTTCAGGTGCTTAGCTTTATCTTTAAGTGATGTTGCAATACTGCCGTCTAGGTGACAGAAATGTGGGAGCACAGATCGACAGAAGCGACACTCATTAGCCATACAAAAGACCAAAAATCACAACTTCTATTACCACAGGTGATAAATCCTCTACATTCAGTTACCTCATAGTCAAAATTAACTCTGTTAATGATTTTGCAAGTGTTGTGGGCCATAGTGTATGTTGCGAGTAAAGCTGGAGTGTTTGTCATATGCCACTTATGATTATCTGTTTTTGTTATCATCCTCACATATCACTTGGAAAACCATAGCCTTGATACTGGACAGGAATTCTGAACACGAGCAATAAAGGCCCATTCTAGCATGGATATTCTCTGTAATATAGTTATAATATATTACAAGAGGGAAGGATTGATGACAAGAGGCCATCCCTGGAAGTTACGAAAGGAAACTGTGAGCAAGAGGGTGAGGAGTGGTTTGCATGGAGGGTGGTTGAACCATGGAATGCATTGCCTGATGGAGTGGTGAGAGCGAGAATAGTCAATGAGTTTAAGGAGTGGTATGATAGACTTTGTGTTTCTTAGGGGGGGGGACCTCCCCTCGATGAGTCTTGACAGACTTTATGTTCTTAGGAAGGGCCTCCCATGATGAGTCTTTTGACTCCATGGAGGCCTGAATAATAATAATAATAATAATATATATCCAGTCCAGAGAATGGAAACAGTAGACTGATGAGAGAAGGAATAAAAGCCCTATTGATTGCTCTTCATTCCATTGCCGTGCTACCATCTTGGTTACTCATCTCTGGATCCTCTCCACTTCCTCCTCATCTGTAAGAACCCCAGGTGACTAGATCTGTTCACAGTAGCCAAGATGGGATCTTACCAAGGCTCTGTAAAGAGGTATAATTACCTTCTTGTCAATGCTTGTCAAGGTATTCTTCACTAATGTAATCAATGAGCCACTTTTGCAATATGTCCTCTAAACCTTAACTTCCTATCCACTAAACCCCCAAATCCCTGGCTTCATTAGTTTCTTAGAGTACAGTTTCATCACTGTGGTACACAACTGATAATAATTTTACACCAAAATGCATAACTTTGCCACATTAAACTCACTTCCATTGTCCTTTGTATATTGACTGTCAATCTATCCAAATCATCTTTCAGGATTTTAACATCATCTTTATTAATTATTGCTCTACCCAATTTTGCTTCATCAGCAAACAACTGTATAGGTTTTCTGAGATCCATTCCTATATCATTAATGTACAAATTAAATAGAAGTGGCCCAAGAATAGAGCCCTGTGACAAACATCTAGTCACAGGCCTTCTTCTATACTTTACTCCTGAGTAAACTTCTCTGATATCTCTCCATCAACCACCCTCTTATCCACTTCGCAAACTTTATATCCATCGCCATGTGCTATAGTTTATTGATTAGAATTCCATGTGTTATTCTGTCAAAGGCATTTTGTCAATTCAGTAGTATCACTGTAAATCCATTACCTTTATCCACCTCAGCTGTCACTATGTTATAAACTGTAAGTTTCCTCTCATATAGTATCCCATTTCCATCTATCCATTCCTGTATTTTACTTTTGACCAACTTCTCCAGTACTTTGACAGTGATTTCTGATAAGCTGATTGGTTTGTAATTTGCTACATCAGTCTTGGAGCCTCCTTTCGAACTAACACAGAACTGGGACTTGATTAAACAATTTGATCAAAGGCACTGCCAGTTCTGTAACATCTTCCCGTGAATCTCAATTTGGTATGCCATCTGATCTTATAGCTTTATTCTCAACATGGTTCTGTAATGTGCTATGCATCTCCAGCTCTCTCTCTCTCTCTCTCTCCTAAGTTTGTGATACTTACCAGTGCTGTAATTTCACATATATCCCTCACCTCATTTCTTAACTGAAAATTCCACACATTCAGTATATAACAGAGTGCATGCAAGGATTAATCTTCATGGGTTTGATTTCATTTCTTCTGTGAAGAAAGAATATATGTGGAACTCCAGGTCTAGTGATTATGAGAAGCTCAGGAGAGAGAGAGAGAGCTTGCAGGTATAACATGGAATGAGGAGTTGGATGGAAAGAAGATGATCAATGCTGCTTTGGTGCTATTCAAGAACTATCTAGTAGAAGGAATGTCTAAATATATTCCAAGGACCATGAGGTTAAATAAGGCAGGTGTGAAATGGATGAATGAAGAGAATGTGGAATTAATCATGCAATACAGAGAAAGAAGGCATTATGGAGGCAACTTAAGATGTGGTAATAATCAGTTCCATGAGGTATACAAAGAACCATCAAGGAGAGTGACTAGGTTGGTAAGGGTAGAAAAAGTGCAGTATGAGCAGCAGTTAGTAATGAAGCCAAAAGAAAGCACTACGGAGTTCTTTTGATATGGCCAGAAAAAAAAAGAAAAAAAAAAGATTATGGTAGGATGATATTGATTGGAGAAAATGGTATAAGGACAACTGCTGCAGATGATATAGTTGAGATATTTAATGAAGATTTCATAACGGTCTCTCACCCTTGTGAATGTGATTTATCCTCCTGACTAGGTATGGACTGCTATTACTTCCTTCAAACACTCCTTTACCACTTCCCATGAAGTGTCCAGTATGAAGTGTCCAATATATTCCCATGAAGTAGTCCACAATATCAGGGAGAATTTGAGAGCAGGATGAGAGACTGACTGTGAGTAAGCAAGAGGGATATGTGGAATTGAGTAATGTTAATAAGGCTGTTAGACATGATCATATATCATGATCTATTTTGAAGGAATGTGCCAGGGAGTTGACATCTGCCTTGGCATATTTGTTTAATATGAGTCTTACAATGGATCAAGTTCCAAAGGACTGGAAGGAATGCAAGATTGCATTGCTTCATAAAGGAGGTGACTGAACTCGAGCTTCAAATTATAGGCTAATTTGATGGCCATCTTGACACAATCTGTTTGTCAGGTGTTGCAGTTAATGTGTTGGATAGAGGTTATTGAAAACCAGGATCCAGAATTCGGTTGACAACAGTGGTTGTCAACAGATTTGTTAAAGGGATGTCATGTTTTAGTAATCTACTTCCTTATTACAGTAAGGTTGCAGTTGCATTGGATATGGGAGATGGATACACACAGACACACAAAATCTAACTGTAGTATAAGTTAGATTTTGCAAAGGCTTTTTGATAGATTACCACATGATAAGTTAATAGACTAGAGCAGATGGGGTTGGATATTAGACTAGTGCTTTCAATTGGAGATTGGCTATCACCGAATTGTGTATGGGGAGCAGTATCCTGGAAGAGGAAAGCCACTAGTGATGTGCCTCAAAGGACTGTTTTAGGACCATTGCTTTAACCTGTATTTTAATATTAGGTTAGATTTGAATGGGAATATTCAGTTGTTTGCAGATGATACAAAGTTGGGAAAACTGTGAGGAGTAGAGCAGATGTTACAAGAACACTTGAATATACTGAGTGAATAGGTATATGAGCAGTTATGTCAATTTAATGTTGCAAGATGTAAGGGTTTATAACTTGGAAAACAAATATGGGATGTAGATTTTACACTTAATGGGGATATTTTGGAGGAGGTTAAGAAAATAAGAGATCTTGGAGTAATGGTGGATAAGGATTTAAAATTTAGAGGACACATTTACAAAACTGTGAGGACAACACAACGAATTCCCGAAATGATGTAGAGGACACTGATTTGCATAAATAAAGAGATTTTGGTTCCATTGTATAAGGTTTGATTAGGTCACATATAGTCTACTGTGCACAGATTTGGTTATTGGGTTTTGGTCTCTGGAATGTTGAGTATAAAGTAAGGTTGAGAAGACGAAATTTGCAAATTCTGTTGGATTGGAGGAAGAGGGATGATATAATAGTGATTTCCAAGTTGGTAAGGAGGTTTTTGAAAGTTTATTTTTCACTTGATTAGACTATAATAAATTTAGTTTAATTCTTTATCCAAGTGTGAGCAAACAAAGTTTGCGTCTGAAAGTATCTTCAGGACTGGGGTAAGGTGGTACAACACCAGGCAACTCGTTGCAAAGGTGGAGCAAGCTAACATCACTCCTATCTCAGTATCTCCCATATTGCAAAACACATCTCCTTGTGGATATGTATAATGTTATGCATTAAGAGAAGGGCCACTTCCCAGACTAGTTTCGACCTTTATTGAGGTCTCATCAGTGGGAGCCAGGCCCCAGAGTTGGCGATACCAGGCAGAAGCATTAGCAAGGTCATCTCTACCCATAGGAGTTGCCAAAGGGTGTACCACCTTTTTATTAAATTACTCTGGATTTAGAGAAAGATGTTGAAAGTTTATTTTTCACTTGGTTAGACTATAATAAATTTAGTTTAATCCTTTATCCAAGTGTGAGCAAACAAAGTTTGCACCTGAAAGTATCTTCAGGACTGGGGTAAGGTGGTACAACACCGGGAAACTCGTTGCAAAGGTGGAGCAAGCGAACATCACTCCTATCTCAGTATCTCCCATAATGCAAAAACACATCTCCTTGCGGATATGTATAATGTTATGCATTAAGGGACCTTTGCAACAAGTTGCCCGGTGTTGTACCACCTTACCCCAGTCCTGGAGATACTTTCAGGTGCAAACTTTGTTTGCTCACACTTGGATAAAGGATTAAACTAAATTTATTATAGTCTAACCAAGTGAAAAATAAACTTTCAACATCTTTCTCTAAATCCAGAGTAATTTAATAAAAAGGTGGCACACCCTTTGGCAACTCCTATAGGTAGAGATGACCTTGCTAATGCTTCTGCCTGGTATCTCCAACTCTGGGCTTGGCTCCCACTGAAGAGACCTCAATAAAGGTCGAAACTAGTCTGGATAGTGGCCCTTCCCTTAATGCATAACATTATACATATCCGCAAGGAGATGTGTTTTGCATTATGGGAGATACTAAGATAGGAGGGTTGGTAGCTTGCTCCACCTTTGCAACGAGCTGCCCGGTGTTGTACCACCTTACCCCAGTCCTGAAGATACTTTCAGGCGCAAACTTTGTTTGCTCACACTTGGATAAAGGATTAAACTAAATTTATTATGGTAAGGAGGTTCTAGTGGTAAGACTTATACGTTGGTTAGACATAACTGGTAATTAATTTACGGAATTAACAACGCATATAAAGTAAATTAATTAAAGATAACTTTAATGAATCACTTCTATATTTCGACAATGTCACATTGTCATCTTCAGGAACATAAAGATATGGTATGTGCACTACAGGAACTAACAAAGCAAATGAGGAACTAACAAAGCTCATTTGCTTTGTTAGTTCCTGTAGTGCACATACCATATCTTTATGTTCCTGAAGATGACAATGTGACATTGTCGAAATATAGAAGTGATTCATTAAAGTTATCTTTAATTAATTTACTTTATATGCGTTGTTAATTCCGTAAATTAATTACCAGTTAGGTAAGGAGGTTGTTATATGATTATCATTCAAGACGGTTTTCATAAAATGATGGGAGATTGGGAAATAACAAGAGGTTATCCCTGGTAACTGTATAAGGAGGATGTAAGCAATGTGAGAAGCAGGTTTTTGCACTGAGAGTTTTTAATGGAATGCCTTACCTGAGAATGTGGTGTCTGCAGAGAATTTGAATTATTTAAGGCATGGCCTGGTGATTTGTGTGTATTATAAAGGGATCTCCCATGATGTGTGTGTAACTTCATGGGTATCTTGGGATAATAATAATAATAATAATAATAATAATAATAATTCCTGAATTCAGATATTGTTTTAATCACTCGTCTGAACTCTCTCTCTACTGTTTCCACATCATAATGGAAATTAAGTGACCAAACTTGAGCAATAATCCATATTTGGTGAGACCAATGCATTATACAGTGATATTATCACCTCTTTATCTCTACTTGTCAGTTTTCTTCCTGTCATTGCAGCAGTTCTCTTTGTAACTTTTGCAGTACTTACAACTTGTTTTTACATTATATGCTCTAAGCAATATTGAAATTCCAGTTACATACTATTCATGAAAGATACCTCATTAAAAAAAATAACAACTATACCTAGACCACCCATCAAAATATCAGCTATTGTGATTGACTCTCCCTCAGACAACTTGGAGTTTATTAAATTACAATTTAGCCTCTCACAGCTAGGCAGCCTTCACAGCAACCAAAGATGTACAGAAACATTAAAATTATATCCAGCTCTTGCATTATAATACATTGAGATCATATAACCATAATAACCATAGGATCAACTGGAATAGCCCTTGTATGGTGCAGTTTGTAAAGAATGTGAATTTGAAGGATTGAAAGATTTAAACAGACGACTGATGGTTTTCACTTGAATGGATTTGTAATTAGGTGTTTGAAAAACATGTTGTTCAGGGAAGGAATGGAAGTGAGAAAGTCACGGAAGCCAAAGCTGTCAGTTTGAAAGATACAAATGAATATGATTGCAGGTGACTGAGTATCAGAATGACAAACAATAAAGATTGATAAATGTAGTTTCTCCAGTCTCAAATCTGAATGGGACTGTCATTAAAAGATGAATAGATGCTTTGTGGGCTCAGGATGATATTACGAGGGAATGTCCAGAAAGTAAGTTCCGATGGGCTGTCAGAGAAACAAAAATATATTTACAAAAAACATCTTTCACTACTTTTTCTACATAATTTCTGTCATTGTTCAGGCACTTATCACAACGGGGTACCAAGAGGTTGTATACCTTCGTCTTAGAAGGTTGCTGCCTTTGACGCAAATCATGTATTGACTGCTTTGACCTTGTCTTCGTCATCTTGAAACCGCTGGCCACCAAGGAAAGATTTCAGATGTTTGAACTGGTGAAAGTCGCTTGCCACAAGGTCAGGACTATATGGGGGATGATGGAATTGTTCACAGCCAAAGGTGGCGAGAAGCTGTTGTGTTACACCAGCCATGTGTGGGCAGACGTTATCGTGAATCAAAACAACACCCCCTGGTAAGCATGCCACGTCATTTATTCTGGATTGCACGATGCAGTTTCTTAAGGGTTTGGCAGTACATACTTGCATTGATTGTGGGGCCTTGATCCAAGAAATCTACCAGTAAAATTCTTTGTCTGTCCCAAAACACAGTGCACATGATTTTCCGAGTGGAAACCGTTGTCTTCAATTTCGTCTTGATTGGTAATGAGGTGTGCCTCCACTCCATGGACTGTTGTTTAGATTCAGGGGTTGCTTGCGTCACCCAATCATCGATTTTACATGTGGCTGGTGATTCGATTTTCTTAGGCATTATAAACACACACCAAGAAGCATATGCGCACTGCAGGAATGTCTAAAAATGGCACCAACGCCTTTCTAAGGAATTAACAAACTCAGCATGCATGCGCACCATTGCGATCGCAGTGCTGCAGTGAAAATATTTAAAAACGGAACTTACTTTCTGGACATCCCTTGTATAATTAATGCATACTATTTGGTAGAAGCTCACTTCTATTCCCTCACTAAACATTATTTTTTTCAGATACCTGGCTACAAATCCATTCAAGAAAACCATCAGTTATATATAAATCTTTCAATCCTTCAGCTTCTTCAGAAACAAGGGTAAGGATGTTGGTTAGCTTATCTTGGTCAAAGATTATAGGTATTAATGAGATCTGTTTGATAGAGGAGAATATAGATACAGGGAGACAGAATGTAAGAGGCACTGTATTTTCAGGAAGGAAAGAGCAATATTTTCAGCAAAAATAGAGAAATAACTCTTTTCCAGTTCTGGGGAGGGGAGGGGGATTGCAGGGGAATGATAGCAGAAGAATTGCATCAACAAAGAGTTGGATTATGGAGACATTGCATTTGAGACTGTCTTGAATGAGATAAAATATGAGACAGCAGGAAAAAATATATAGTTAGTTGATGATGTAGGCCAGAAAGTGTTATGAGCCTACAATGGGATGAAGATATTCTTGGATAACTAAGACAGATTGCATTGTTATAGTATCTGGGACTAAACCTCAAGAGTGTGAAACACTGACGTGCTTGTTAATATCTTTTGATATATCTCAGCTAACTGTCATTAAAATATCAGACTGGAGGAAACTGTCTAGAAGTGAAACTGTCTAGGAGGAAACTGTCTAGCATTCATGTTCCTCAGAGGAAAGAATAAACCTCTGTAACATTAAGCAACACTAAGTGTTCAATTCTCAATTTATCATACTACCATTTTGCTTTCTGATGTTGAACAACTTATAGTATAGTGAGAGGGAACTTGTTAACATTTCATTTGAAGTGCTGTGGATTGCTTTCCTTGGAAAACACATATGATAGGAGACTTCTAGCCTGTGTAGCTCAGTGGATGTGGCATTTGCACACCACGGCACTTAACCACACAAAGGAACACTTCTTGGTTTCAAATCTAGTCGGCGACTAGAAGAAATTTTTCTAAGCCTTTTTTCAACCAGTTCCCGAGTTAGTTGATCTCTGGCACGGGCAAGCGGATTTTTTCTCCCGGAAACTCGGGTTTTTCATTCCGTAAACTCCAGAAAATCGACCGTAGAACCCACATTATTTTAGACATTAAATACGAGTGTTAGGATTAGGGACCACGAGATGGCAGCACTTGTTGAGCCGTCTCTCTTCACTGCATACATGTTAATTAGTGATGGCCTTGGGCCAGCTATCTCTGATTGGGTACCAGTGGAGATTGAACTGTCCACTCAGTCTCCAAAAGTTAGATAGGGCTAAACGGCCTCACCTACTCCCTATATATGGGAATAAAAAAGCATTAGCTAATTTTTTTTATTAGGAGACTGCTACTGCTCCAGAAAGCAGCAGTAGAAATGATGAATGAAGAGAAGGAGAAATTTGTTCTGTGGGTTTATAGTTGGACTGTGACGGATTGTTGAACAGCTGCATGCATTTCAATTGATTTAACAGATTGGAGGAATTATTGATTGCCATTTCACATAACATTGGCCACGAATGCATTTGTAGAAGAAGTAAGCAGCAGGAACTTGAATATCTGCGTGAACGTAATTGAAGTGAATTGGTGAGAGAGGGATTTAATCAATCTAACTGCTATTTTCTGCAAAGAATTAAGGATTTTTAAGATGCCAATACCTGAGATCAGTATTCAATGATTGGATGGATTTGTGAATTGTATATAATTAAAAGCTGTTCAGAAGTAATGTAACACTTGAAGTGAAAGAGAAAAACCTAATATTTTGGATGCTGAGGAGGCAATATTTGAAATATATTTATGCCAAGAGAGAGATTTGAGGTTAGAGTAATCACAAGAAGATAAATCTCATTTCGTGTAAAGATTTTAGTTTTGCCATAAGTAAGACTAGAAGGAAAGAAGTCTTTTTTTCGTAGGAAATAAGGCAGAGTTGTGTTTTGCTAACATCAAAATTGACAAGCTCATCCAAGATTATTGAAGAATGGTTTGGAGATTAGAATTTAGAGTAGTAATGGATGATATTCTGGAACTCATGGTAATTTATGCATTGTAAGGTTTATCAAATGAAAAGAAAATGCAGGATGCTATCATTAGCAAAACTGAGTATTAGACTGGCATTCAGATGAAGTAAATTGTTAATATATTGGAGGAGGAGGGAAATGAGAGAACAAAACCTTGCAGAACCTCAGCATTATTTGCATAGTTAGAAGATACAGAACCATCCACTCAGAAAACTGGCAACTCGGTTGCAGAATAAATAAATTAAAGATACCAAGAAATTATATACTTGGTTTAATCCTTTATCCAAGTGTAAGCAATCCAAGTTTACAAGTTGTCCTAGTCCTGAAAATAGTTCAGGACTAGGACAACTCGCATTAAGAAGCTAATGACTTCATATCACTTGCCTTAGTATCATAATGCAAAGCACATCTCCTTGCAGACATGTATAATGCTATGCATTATAGGAAGGGTCACTACAGTTCAGGCACAAACTTGTTTGCTTACACTTGGATAAAGGATTAAACCAAGTATATAATTTCTTGTATCTTTAATTTGTAGTATAACCAAGTGGAAAAACTTCCAACAACTTTCAGCTGCAGACTGAAAAGTGGCAGACAACATAATGGGAACGTACTTAATAGACCTTTGTGGCAGAACCAGTCAAAATCCTTGGAGATATCAAGAGCAAACACCTGAGATTTATGAAACTTTTCCATGGCATATGGTTGAGATAGGGACATAAGTAATCAGGTCACCTGTTGATTAACAGTGGCAGAATCTATTGGCACCCATTTATCAGTTGAGAACCTTCAAGGTGGTGTAGGAGTTTTAGTGTTGATGATTCTTTCCATCACTTTAGAGAGAGAACTGAGATGAGAAAAATTAGGCTGTACTTTGAAAGCATTTACACTTATTCAAAGTTTTAAGAGGCTAAATCCCATGCTTGAATTCTAGAGCACAGAGCCAGTTTACATTATTGCTATTCCTTCAGCATTCAATATGCATATGCTTTCAGAATTTCGTGAAACATCATAGAGACCTGTCATTTTTACTTTTCAGGGATATATAGCTTCAAAATTATTTTTCTACAGGCAGGCCACTAGGTAGTATATTGAACTTAACTTAATGGCAACAATTTAGGAGGCATTCAGGTCAGCCAGTGAATAATCTTGCAGCCATTATTCCAAGAAATATATGGAATATACAGTAATGGATTACTGTATATTCCATATATTTCTCATGAACTCTCTTTAAAACAACCATGAAAATTCAAGCAGAGAAATAATTTACATGCAGGAAAAGGCACACCTTCCAACCCTTCAAATTCACTTCACAGATATACATGGTCTTAATTTCCATCTCAAAGTTATTCATTTCTATTTACAATCTACAAAACCCACATCTATTTTTAAAAAAAACCTTCTTTGAGCATTACTTATCTCAGTCACCCCTCACTTTCTGATGTCATAGAGTCTCTAATATTAGAGTCTTCAACTTAAAATCTCTTCTTTTTTTAATCTCTTTTGGCTAAATAAGCTCTTTATGCCATCACTAAGTCCTATCTTAAAAGGATTATTAATGATATAGAGTTTTCTTTCATTGCCTATCTCTTAAGAAGTTGTCAAGGGCTTTCCTGAGAGAATTACCAAACTTCTTAGATCTGCTGGATTCAATGCAACTTTTCACCCAATCAACAAACTTTCTTCCTTTCTAGGCTTTGCTCAGGATAAACTTCCAACTTCTACACTACTCAGTGGTTATTATATTCCCTGCACTGGGTTATCTTACTAAGGCCAAACTGGCAGGTTTGTAGGTTCATCATGATGAACACCTTGACTACATCAGATTCCATAAACAATCAGGTGCTGAACATGCCATCTCCACTAAACATCAGAATCTTTTGAAGAAGACCAAGGCCTGCATACAAGCTGTAACACTTGTACAGTCTATAACACTTGTACGATGATAGTGGGATCTTACTTCATCATCTCAATCTGAATAGATACAATGGAAGTTATTATTTCTCTTATACTTTTTCCTTGCTTATCATTAAGTCTTCTCTCATTTCATTCTCTATACTTGAGGTTCTGATTTCAGATTGAGAATGAAACAGCTTGATAAACTGCTCACTGGATACCTCAGCTATGTCCTCTGTAGCAGTTACCAATCTCCCGGCCTGGTTGACCAAGTGGTTAACGTATCTGCTCTCCAACCAAAAGGCTGTGGGTTCAAATCCTGCCATGGGCATGGATGTTTGTGATTGTCTATGAAAATACTAGTTGTGGTGGTGGGCAGCAGATGGCTTTGGTGTAGATGATGATGGTAGTTGTGGTTTGCTGGAGTTGGTGAATTGAGTGGTGGAGATGGAGAGTTGTAGAGTAGGTGCTCTGCCTCAATGAGTCTTTAGACTCCTTGGAGGTGTCATGTAATAATGATAATAATAATAATAATGAAAGTATTCTGAAGGCAAAAAGGCTGAATAAGGTAGGTGTCAAATGGATGAATGGATGGATTAAGTATGAATTCTGGAAGAAGGCACTTCGGAGGTAGCACAAGATGAATAATGGCAATAATCAGTTGCATGAAGAGCATAAAGGTAGGCCAGGAGAGTAACTCAGTTGGAAAAGACAGCAAAAGGCCGTATGAGCAGAAATTAGCAAATCATATGAATGAAAACCTTTGGGAGTTTTTGGATGTGTGGCAAGTAGAAAAAATAATAATTATAGCAAGATGATGTTAAGAGATGAAAGTGGGAGATTGGTAACTGTTACAGAGGACATAGCTGAGGTATTCAATGAACAGTTTATCAAGCTATTTCATTCTCAATCTGAAATCAGAAGCTCAAGTATAGAGAATGAAATGAGAGAAGACTTGATGAGCGAGCAAAAAGTATATGAGGAGTTGAGTAAACTAGATGTCAATGAGCCAATAGTACTTAATGATATATCACCACATATCTTAAGAGAGTTAGTATCAGCCTTGGCACCTGATTAACAAGAGTCCTGTCTTTTAGTGTTACACGGTGATCAGCATTCATTTTTGAAATTATGGATTCTACAACCGTGTTAAAATAACTCTTTATTATCCCGACGTTTTGATCTTCATATCAAGATCATCATCTGGAGCATACATAAATATACAAGACAAGCTGCGTTACATATCAAACCGTAAGCTAGAGAAACAATGATTTGATCACATGCTATTCATTGGCATGACCTCTAGTGAAAAAAAAAAAAAAAAAAAAAATTCAAGCTAGATTTAATTTATGATTACATGAATAAACATTCTTGCTTACAGATGGTTTTCCTTCCAGTAACAGTGATGTTCTATTTCTATTATTACAATTGTTATTTTTGATTTAAAATAATATATATATATATATATATATTTTTTAATATATATATGTAAATATATATAAAAAATATATGAAATAAATATATATGCAGTTTTCAAAATTTGAGAATATGATATTTGGGATATGATTGAGATATTTAAATTGGTAAAGGGTTTTTACTGGGTTAATGTGGAAGAATAATAAACATTCATGTAATCATAAATTAAATCTAGCTTGATGTAATTTTTTTTTTTTTTTTTTTTTTTTTTTCACTAGAGGTCATGCCAGTGAGTAGCATGTGATCAAATCATTGTTTCTCTAACTTATGGTTTGATATGTAATGCAGCTTGTCTTGTATATTTATGTATACTCCAGATGATCTTGATATGAAGATCGAAATGTCGGGATAATAAAAAGAGGTATTTTAACATGTTTGTAGAATCCATAATTTCAAAAATGGATTAACAAGAATCTTGCAACAGCACAAGTTCGAATGGAATGGAAGGAATGTAAAAAGTCTTCCACAAAGATGTTGATACAGGTTAAGGCTACAAATTACAGGTTGATCTGTGTAAGATATTGGAGAATTTGGTGGAGGTAGGATACAAAATTGGATTGATAACAGCAGTATTCCCTGTGCTTGTTAGCATGGATTTGTTAAAGGGAGGCCATGTTTTCCCAACTTCCTTATGTACAATAACAATGTGATAAATGTATTTGACAAGAAAGATGTATATATATATATATATATATACAGGGTGTTCGGGATAAATTTGACAGTTTCGTAAGGAAAAAGAAAATCTTCTTTGTATCTATTAAATTTAATGAATTGACAAAAAACATTACAGGCAGAGTTAATTACAATACTATCAACAAGATTTACTCAAAATAACCACCATTAGCATCGATCACAGCTTCAATTCTGCTTCGGAACCTCGAAAAAGCTGATGCTACAGTCTCCCTGGGAAGGGCCGCAAAAACTGTTTTAATTTTATCCATTAACTGGGCTTTTGTGTTACTGGAAGTGCGATTGGTGTCTTTTTCAACTGCGCCCCATACAAAATAATCCATGGGGTTAAGGTCTGGGGAGTTTGGAGGCCAAACATTTGGACTGGTGAAGTCGTAGAAATTTTCAGACAACCATTTTTGACTTTTCCCAGAGGTGTGGCAAGGGGCCGAATCCTGCTGCCATACATACGGCCTACCATTGGCTACCCTTGTTATCCAGGGCTTGACTACAGTTAGCAACTCCACGAACAAAGCCCGAATTCCAATGCCAGGGTTCTTCAACACCTGTTCCTGCAGATTTGCGAGGAATTCTGCTGTACGAACGCAATCAGATCGTCTGCTAGGGATCTTTCTTCTTGCTACATCCTCGTAGTCACCATTGCAAGTCTCTAGTTCATGCCTGATTGTTTTTACTGTATTCAGGGAGCATTGGGCAGCAGTCGTAATATCCTTATTTTGATGGCGGGCACGAATCATCATGATACAAGTTATTCTCTTCCATGATTCAGGTGGGTTCCAGCTATCCATCCTTTCTGACATCTTGTATATGAATGAAGAAGGGTCCAAACTTTTAAATGAAGAGAAGTGTGTGTTAATACATGTAACTTACGGAAAAATATAATTAATTATAAATATGTCAAATTTATCCCGAACACCCTGTATATATATATATATATATATATATATATATGTGTGTAGAAAGTATTTTACCTATATATATATATATATGTAGAAAGTATTTTACCTTGGGTATAATAAATGTTAAAGATACCAAGCTATTTTAAACCTGGTATTACTCCATTTCCCAACTAAGCAAACAGACAAATAAGTCAAGTTTGCACCTGCACATAATGCAAGTCTAGCTGACCCTGCAGGTAGTGCAAGACCAAAGTAACTCATCGTAAAAGTAGAATAAGCTGTGATCACTAATCTTAATATTTACCCATAATGCAAAGCATATCTCCTGGAGGAGATGTATGATGCTTTGTATTAAAGGCAAGGGGCCACTACCCAGACTGGTTTCGACCTTTATTGAGGTGTATTTAAGTAAAGACCTCTCTTTAAAAATTAGGACGATCCCTAGACCACTCCATAGTGACCGAAGGACCATCCAACTCAGCGTTGTTCCACTCAATGACAGGCTCACCCCGTCACCGAGAAGAACTTCTCAGCATTGGCTTTACCCAGTGGCAGACTCACCCCACCACCAGCCAAAGCCATAATCTCAGCAGTGGCCCTACTCAGAGACAGGCAAAAACCTATCCCCAAGCAGAGCCTCTCAAAGCCAGCCCCCATCAGTGGGAGCCAGGCTAGAAATACCAAGATTTTAGTAATACAGAGCTTATAAGTATTTTACCAGAACAAGTTACCATAAGGTGTTTTAACCTTATTAAATAAAAATCTCAGGAGGAGATATAAATGTAGACAGTATTTTACCTTGGGTATAATAAATGTTAAAGATACCAAGCTATTTTAAACCTGGTTTTACTCCACTACCTGCAGGGTCAGCTAGACTTGCATTATGTGCAGGTGCAAACTTGACTTATTTGTCTGTTTGCTTACTTGGGAAATGTGGAGTAAAACCAGGTTTAAAATAGCTTGGTATCTTTAACATATATATATATATAGAAAGTATTTTACCTTGGGTATAATAAATGTTAAAAATACCAAGCAATTTTAAACCTGGTTTTACTCCCCTTCTTGGAGATGTGTTTTGGCATTAAGGGTAAATATTAAAATTAGTGATCAGAGCTTATGACACCTTTACCACGAATTGCCTTGGTCTTGCACTACCTGTAGGATCAGCTAGACTTGCATCACTTGCAGGTGCAAACTTGACTTGTTTGTCTGTTTGCTTACTTGGGAAATGGAGTAAAACCAGGTTTAAAATTGCTTGGTATTTTTAACATATATATATATATATATATATATTTCAAAAAATAGATTTAATGACTCCAAGACCGAGATAACATATAAAGATTTTAATGATAAATACTACTAGTTTCGGCATATAGCAGCCTTCTTCAGGTATTTATAAAGGAAAGGAATACTAATAAACATTGAATTATTTAAATAAACAAACTGGAAATTACAGGTACAAATTGCCTCACATAATCGATACATAAAAACGTTGTATTTTTCAAGTTGTTCCAACTGGCGTGCCATTGTTTGTTGCAATTGTGCGTGCAAGTTCACGTGAACGCCAATATTGAATAACTGCAGCATGGCTATCTGGGATGTTATAACTTAAATTATTATTTAAGTGGACCGGGTTCAGTAGGATTTCCCTTGATTCTACGATTTTTCTTTCAAACTCATCTTCACAGCGAAAAATATTTTCTGATCTATTCCAGCATACAGAGTGGCTTTGTTGGTCATCATTAGGATTATTTGAAAAAAGAACATGACTGGATAACGCAGTTGCATGAGATCTTTTGTATGAGATGTCTCTCTTATGCTCTTCTATGCGTTGTTCAATAGATTTGTTAGTTTGACCAAAGTATGGGATATTGCAATCACACCACAATTTATATACTCCAGGGTACTTAAGGTTGTGATGAGTAGGTTTTGGATGGCTGATTAGAGAGCGGATTTTTGGAAGTGTGGTGAAGAAGGTCCTGATATTATATTTTTTAAGGACTTTAGCTATTTTCTTAGAGACTGTGCTAATGTATGGAATAGAGATGCTACCTTTAAAATTAATAGTCTCTGTTGTGCACTGCTTAGGAGGGTTCAGAAGAAGTTTCTTAATTGTTTTTTCAGAGTATCCATTTTGTTTAAAAATAAGAGTGAGGTGATTCATTTATTTTTGTAGTTCATCTTGTTCATTTAAGAGAGAACGTGCTCTGTGTCCTAAGGTAGATATAATTCCAAGTTTTTGTGGTGGAAAATGATGAGATAGATTATGCAGATATCTATTGGTATGCGTAGGTTTTCTGTACATAGAGATTTTTAATCTTTCAGCGTATCGTGTAAGCATAACATCCAAAAAAGGTAAAGAGTTATTATTTTCTATATCAGCAGTAAATTTTATATTAGGATGTTGGATGTTTAGATGACGAAGAAAATCTGTGAGAGCTGTGTGCCCGTGATTCCAAATAATGAATATATCATCAACATATCTTTTCCAAACTTTTGGTTTAAATGAGAAGGAAGATATGGCTTTCTTTTCAAAGTCTTCAAGGAAGATGTTAGCTAGCACAGGGGACAAAGGGTTGCCCATTGCCAGGCCTTGTTTTTATTGGTAAATGGAGTCCTTATATCTGAAGTAACCAGAATGAATGCAATGCTTTAATAAAGTGAACATTTTTTTGGATAATTTATCCTGTAGTAATGTAAGTACCTCGTCCGTAGGAACGTTAGTAAATAAAGATATAATGTCCAAACTAGCTAGAATATCATTATCATCGATGGGAATATCTTTAATATGAGAAACAAAATCTGTGGTGTTTTTGATGAAAGATGAAGATTTATTGGAGAAACACTTGAGGTACTTTGCTAAATATTTTGAAAGTTTATATGTAGGTGAATCAATTCCTTCCACAATTGGGCGAAGAGGGATGTTTTCTTTATGAATTTTTGGAACTCCATAGATGCGTGAGATAAGAGGATGTAGAGAGCGTAATGAGAGGCGAATATTATGAGGAAGTTCACTCGCAGTCTTTAACAAGTTGTTTGTACGGTTTTGTAATTCTCTTGTAGGATCTTCCTGAAGAATTGAATATATTGAACTATCTTCAAAAACAAGAAAATTACTCTGAAAAAACAATTAATAACCTTCTTCTGAACCCTCCTAAGCAGTGCACAACAGAGACTATTAATTTTAAAGGTAGCATCTCTATTCCATACATTAGCACAGTCTCTAAGAAAATAGCTAAAGTCCTTAAAAAATATAATATCAGGACCTTCTTCACCACACTTCCAAAAATCCGCTCTCTAATCAGCCATCCAAAACCTACTCATCACAACCTTAAGTACCCTGGAGTATATAAATTGTGGTGTGATTGCAATATCCCATACTTTGGTCAAACTAACAAATCTATTGAACAACGCATAGAAGAGCATAAGAGAGACATCTCATACAAAAGATCTCATGCAACTGCGTTATCCAGTCATGTTCTTTTTTCAAATAATCCTAATGATGACCAACAAAGCCACTCTGTATGCTGGAATAGATCAGAAAATATTTTTCGCTGTGAAGATGAGTTTGAAAGAAAAATCGTAGAATCAAGGGAAATCCTACTGAACCCGGTCCACTTAAATAATAATTTAAGTTATAACATCCCAGATAGCCATGCTGCAGTTATTCAATATTGGCGTTCACGTGAACTTGCACGCACAATTGCAACAAACAATGGCACGCCAGTTGGAACAACTTGAAAAATACAACGTTTTTATGTATCGATTATGTGAGGCAATTTGTACCTGTAATTTCCAGTTTGTTTATTTAAATAATTCAATGTTTATTAGTATTCCTTTCCTTTATAAATACCTGAAGAAGGCTGCTATATGCCGAAACTAGTAGTATTTATCATTAAAATCTTTATATGTTATCTCGGTCTTGGAGTCATTAAATCTATTTTTTGAAATGTATAACAACCGAGTAAAAACTAATCGCCACATATATATATATATATATATATATATATATATATATATATATATATATATATATACAGCAGTATACATCGATTTTGCAAAGGTCTTTGATAGATTGCAACACCACAAGTTGGTAACTAAACTGGAGCAGATAGGATTGGTTGATAGATTAGTGAGTGGGATAGGCAATGGGCTCTCAGATAGGTATCAACAAGTTGTGTATGTGGGTGCAGTGTCCCAAAAGAAGAAGTTCATTAGTGATGTGCCACAGGGATCTGTTTTGGGATCATTGTTATTTAATTTGTTTATTAATGATATTGGGATGGGTTTAACTGGTGATATACAACTGTTTGCAGATGATGCAAAACTGGGGACAACGACAGGAAATCAAGCTGATATGCAGGGAATCAAGCTATTGTGCTATGGTTCTAAAATTTAGTAGGCAACAACTGGATGCAAAGTATACACTTGTTAGAAATTTTAGACAAGAGACCTTGGAGTGTTACTGGACAAGGATATGAAGTTCAGGGGTAACATTGTGCAAGTTGTGAAATCATCATATCAGATTATGGCAATGATTCAGAGGACCTTAATTTGCAGTTGTTAAGGTTCCATCATATAAGAACTTGATTACTCCTCATATGGATTACTGTGCACAGATTTAGTCCTCTGGTTTTCATGGTGATGAGGATATACTGTCAGTCAGTCAGTCACCTCAGTCTTCTCTGGAAAACATCCAGAGAAGACTGACTGAGGTGGTAACTGGTCTTTGGAATGTGGGATATGATGACAGATTGGGGGAACTTGGAAGGCAGTTTTCAAAATTGAGAATATGATATTTGGGATATGATTGAGATATTTAAATTGGTAAAGGGTTTTTACTGGGTTAATGTGGAAGAAATTTTTCATAGAATGAGAGAATGGAATAGAACAGGGGGCATCTCTGGAAGCGGTATAAGGAAGATGTGAGCAGGGGCCTAAGAAGCTGGTTCTATGCATGGAGAGTAGTTGGTGTGTGGAATGCATTGCATGACATTGTGTGAATGCAGATATAGTGAATGAGTTTAAAAAGCATGGTTTGGTAAGGTTTATCAAATGAAAAGAAATGCAAGATGCTATCATTAGCAAAACTGTGTATTAGACTGGCAGTCAGCTGAAGTAAATTGTTGATATATATAGAAGAAGGAGGGGAATGAGAGAACAAAACCTTGCAGAACCGCAGCATTAGTCAGTATTTCACTAAACAAAAGAACTCCCCAGTGTCCACTCTGTAACTATCTCTCAACAGTTTAAAAGTCTCAGTCATATCCCAACTCCTTCTATCTACAAAACTCTGCAGTCCACATTCCCTCAGCCTATCTTCGTAACTAACATTGTACTGGCCTGATCCCACAACGAGTGTTTTGACTCCATGGAGATCTAGTGTTAATAATAATGATAAATAATAGTAATAATAATAATTATTATATCCCTCATCCTCCTCTTCCTCCTATTGATGAGGCTCTGCACATTGGATTTCCTCATCTTTATTTATACTGCATTCTATAAACTGGATGAAATCACCTTTTTCAATCATTTCTGGTAGAATCTAATGTATCCTCATCCTCTTGAAAGTGAAGTAACCAAATCTGTGGACATTAATCCATATGTCGCCTATTCAAGGTCTTGTACAAGGACACCATAATCTTTTTACATGGTAGTACTGTTGTGACATGGTACTCAATGAAGTCATAAAAATTCTGGGGAATGAAAAGACAGTCCTTACTGCCTTTGTTTGCTTCATAAAAAATTACCTGATTTAATACAATGCAATTCATGAAGCAAACAAAGGCAGTAATGTGAATGTTATCGGATCCTGCAATACCATTGTGATATTTTCACAATTTACTGTGTAACTTCACTTGGTTGGCCACTTTCAGTCTATTCAAATCTTCACTACTACAATATGTCTGCGCTTCTCATACTTTTCTGCAACTTTGCATCAACTGCAAATAACTACATATCCCTATTTAACGACCCTACTAGCTGTGATGGCCTTAAATATTGATGAAAACAGTGAAGAGTACCATTGAAATAATAACATGGATACAAAGTACAAATGGTATTTTATCCACCACAGTTGGTTAGTTATTAAGCCTATTCTAGTTTCATAAATATACAAGTTAAATGGCAACAGCCATAAAGCAAAACAGATCCTTGGAGCACACTGATGGTGACTTTCCTTTTCTGGGGCACTGCTCTCTAATACATAGCTTGCTATTACCTATAATAATGGCTGAATCTATCTGTGGCAAGGCCCCAGTTTCTTGACAGAAAACATGCCTAGAATTTTGTGGACCAAAAGAACTATCATTTTTTTTTCCAGTATGCATACATTCATATCATTTTAGATAGAAAAATATAAAAAAAATTTGGATGTAAAAATATATTTATTATATCTTTTATACATTACAACTTGCAAAAAGTTCAGTTAAACAGTTTCACTTAGTCTTACTCCTTTTTTAGCACAGTCAGTTATTATATTCTCGTAATTTAAATTTTTAGCTATTTCATTTTCATATGTTAAAGATACCAAGTAATTTTAAACCTGGTTTTACTCCATTTCCCAAGTAAGCAAACAGACCAAAAGTCAAGTTTGCGCCTGCAATTGATGCAAGTCTAACTGATCCCACAGGTAGTGCAAGATCAGGGCAACTCGTGGCAAAGGTGGAACAAGCTCCGATCACTAATCTTAATATTTACCCTTAATGCCAAAACACATCTCCAAGAAGGGGATGTATGATGTTTTGTATTAAAGGCAAGGGGCCACTACCCAGACCGGTTTCGACCTTTATTGAGGTCTCGTCAGTGGGAGCTAGGCTAGAAATAGAAATACCAAGATTTAGTAATACAGAGCTTGTAAGTATTTTGCCAAAACAAATTACCATAAGGTGTTTTAACCTTATTAAATAAAAATCTCTGGAGGAGATATAAATGTAGAAAGTATTTTTACCTTGGGTATAAATATGTTAAAGATACCAAGTAATTTTAAACCTGGTTTTACTCCATTTCCCAAGTAAGCAAACAGACCAAAAGTCAAGTTTGCGCCTGCAATTGATGCAAGTCTAACTGATCCCACAGGTAGTGCAAGATCAGGGCAACTCGTGGCAAAGGTGGAACTTTGGAGAAATACTTACAAGCTCTGTATTACTAAATCTTGGTATTTCTATTTCTAGCCTAGCTCCCACTGACGAGACCTCAATAAAGGTCGAAACCGGTCTGGGTAGTGGCCCCTTGCCTTTAATACAAAACATCATACATCCCCTTCTTGGAGATGTGTTTTGGCATTAAGGGTAAATATTAAGATTAGTGATCGGAGCTTGTTCCACCTTTGCCACGAGTTGCCCTGATCTTGCACTACCTGTGGGATCAGTTAGACTTGCATCAATTGCAGGCGCAAACTTGACTTTTGGTCTGTTTGCTTACTTGGGAAATGGAGTAAAACCAGGTTTAAAATTACTTGGTATCTTTAACATATTTATACCCAAGGTAAAAATACTTTCTATATTTCATTTTCAATCGATATAATTGCAAGTGATGACAAATGACTAACTGTCTGATATGTATTTTTGCAATATTCATGTGTAAGCTTTTATTTTGTAGTAATTTGCTGACAAAATTTACTGTTAACAAAAGTTCATAGCAAACTATTAAGTTAAGAATAAATACAAATGAATCAATGTGTTCATATACAGAATCTATTTCCACTTTGATGGTGTTGTCAGAAACTGTTTCAATAAAGTCAGTCAGTGCTTTTACAAATTCTGGGATTTGAAAAGGATAACCTTACTACTTTGTTTGCTTTGTATGAATTCCATTGTAATTTAATACAATGGAATTCATGAAATTTTTATATTTATATTCTGTATCAAGTGTGAGGACAAGTCAGAGTACAGGGTCCTCTGCAACTCTACACCAAGAAGCTGGCCCTGTCTATAAGACAGCTAGTCTTTTATCCACACTTATCAGTTGTCTAACCTTATCCATTCTAATTTATTTACCAATTTATGATAGAGCAATTATTTATTATTATTATTATTATTATTATTATTCAGCCTCCATGGAGTTAAAAGACTCATCAAGGGGAGGTCTCTACCCCTAAGAAACACAAAGTCCATCATACCACGCCTTCAACTCATTGACCATTCTTGCTCTCACCACTCCATCAGGCAATGCATTCCATGGTTCAACCACCCTCCATGCAAAGAAACCACTCCTCACCCTTTTGCTCATAGTTTCCTTTCATAACTTCCAGGGATGGCATCTTGTCATCACTCCTTCCTGCTGTTCAACCAAGCGAAAGAACTCCCCAGTGTCAACTCTATAACCACCTCTCAACAGTTTAAAAGTCTCAATCATATCACCTCTCCTTCTTCAATTCACCAAACAATGCAGTCCACATTCCCTCAGCCCATCCTCATAACTAACATGGTACAGTCCTGAAACCATCTTTGTTTCAGGACTGTACCAAATCTGAGAACAATAGTCAAAGTGTGATCATATCAGGGTCTTATACAACAGAATGATAACCTTTTTATCTCTGCAGGTTAGTGTCCTTCACATTATTGCAGCAATCCTCTGTATTACCTTCACCACCTTTGCAATATGTCCCCTAAATTACAGATTTCTATCAATTATCAACCCCAGATCTCTTGTCTCCCCTACTTCCTCCAATATAACTCTTTCCATAGAGTATGCAGTGTCCCATCGATGTTTCCCAAACCTCAAAACCTTACATTTTGCTGTATGAAACTAAAAAAAAACCCAATTATTTGCCCATCTATCTAGCTTATTCAAATCCTCTTGCAGTGCTGCCGCATCTGCACCATTACTAATAATCCTTCCCAGCTTCGCATCATCTGCAAGTAATAGAATATCCCCTTGCAGTCCACTGACAATGTCATTAATATAAAGGTTAAACAATATAGGTCCCAGTACTGAGCCCTGTGGGACCCCACTTGTAACCCTCTGCTTCCTTGAAACTTCCCCACCATACACAACTCTCTGATACATATCAGGCAGCCAATCCTGAATCCAGTTGACCAATCTGACATCCAGACCAATGTCCTGCAACTTAAATATCAGCTTATCATGTGGCATCCTGTCAAATGCCTTCATTAAGTCTAAGAAAATGGCAGTATATGCCTTTCCCTCATCTAATGCTCTTGTAACTTTATCATAAAAGGCTAGCATATTGCTAAAACAAGAGCACCCCTTCACAAATCCATGTTGACTCTCACAGATAACATTACCCTCATCTGCCCAATGCTGTATACGGTCCTTCACTACTTTCTCCAAGATCTTACTAACTACTGATGACACACAAACTGGTCTATAATTAGACACTTCCAGTCTGCTACTGCCCTTATGTAATGGCACTATCTTACCTTCCTTCCATTCCATGGGCCTTTCCAACAGCCAGACTTTCATTGAAAACCCACGTTAAAGGCACTGTCAATTCCCTAGCACATTCTCTCAAAACTCGTGGTGAAATACCATCCAGTCCCACAGCTTCACTGACATCCAGAGTACTCAGTATTTGAAACACACTACCCTCCTGTACCTCTAAACCTCGAACCTGCCCTATCCCTCTAGCATTAAAACTGACTCCTCTAGGATGAAATACTCCAATAAAGTGTTCATTGAACAATTCTACTGTGTCCTCTGCATCAGTTACTCTATTCCCATTTTTATCCCACAATATCATTCTTCCACAGTCATTTCTCCTCCTACTGCCACATATCTAAAAAATTCCCTAGGATTTTCTTTGGATCTTAGGGCTAATCTCCTCTCGTATTCCAGTTTCGTCTTCCTTACCATACAAGTCACTCTTCTGGTCTGTGTCTTATACTCTTCATGCATCTTCTCTTCTCCTGTCTCCTTATATCTCTTCCACAGCCTCTTTTTAGCATGCAATTCCTGTTTAATATTGTTTGTCATCCACTTTACTCCAAATTGTGTCCTCTTGTTCACTCGTGGTATACAATTTACCATTGCTCCTAACAAATATTCTTTCATAATTTCCCACGCACTAATGATATCTCGGCCTTCCATTTCCTCCCTCCATGAAACTTCCCCAAGTTGACGTCTTAGACTTTTATAATCACCTGCCTTATAATTCCACATACGTTCCCGTCAAAGAGACGGGAACGTATGTGGAATTATAAGGCATATGTTCACTCTCTCCAACTGGTGGGAGAGATGTCATCTCAGTTATTATCAACTCTTCTGATGCTATAACCAAATCCAAAACTCTTGAATCTCTTGTTCCCTCTATCACATGTTGCCTAAGACATTTGTCCCTCAAGAATTCTAGAAATTCCATCCCCTTATTGCTATATGCATCTTTCTCTCCCCAGTTTATACTACTGTAGTTAAAATCTCCCATAACAATCATTCTTCTTGCACTTGACAAACTCAACTGTCTAAACATCTCCTGGTCCCCACCGTCTGTACTCCTGGGTCTGTAGCAACATCCCACTAAATGTCCTGTCTTGCCTACCTCTACCTCACACCATATGCTCTCAAAATCATTTGTCTCACTTCCTTCCAAAGCCTCCACTCTTAGAGGACATAGGTCATCACTTATCATAAGCAGTACTCCACCACCACGCTTTCCCTTCCTATCCTGCCAAAAAGTGCTGTACCCAGCGACTTCTATTCCTGTTATTATATCCTCTTCTGTCACCCACGTCTCAGTGATCCCAATAATTTTTAATCTATCAATCTATCTTCAATTTTATCTTTTATCTTCAATCTATCAAAGGCTTTGCAAAATCTAAATTTCAAATCTAAATCTAAATGGGGGTTCATTGTATATGAATCTCCATTTTCCAGTGCATTTATTACTGTGTTGCAATACATAAGTATATTACTAAAACATGATCTGTTTAGCAAATTCATGCAGGCCATCAAAGAGAATACTGCTGTTATCAACTCAGTTCTGATCAAAAGCCTTCATTAATCTCTCAGAGGTTGTTTTAAAGATTTGAAATCAATTTGAAAATTGAAATCAGACCTATAATACAAACTTAGTCTTGTTACCTCCTTAGTGAAGTGAAACAAATTTTCCCTCTTTGGGACTGGCCTCATTGCAAGACTCTTGTTACACCAATATATATTGAGGTTTTTGTTAACTGACTGAAAACACACAAGTGACATGTCATCAAGACATACCATTATCTTGTTTTCAAGAGTTTAAAATAGTTTAAACAAGAGCTTCAAAGTTTATTTTATTCCTAATACACCTCCTGCTCTCTCACCATCAGGTCCTCCTCTTCCATTCTCACTACACTCTGACTCTGCATGTTATCACAATATGAGGATTAAACAGTTTGATTAATTGCTTATTTAATATCTCAACTATGAGGGTGGTCTGAAAAGTTCTTGGCCTTGACTATAAAAATTGAGGATATAATTGAACATCATGCAGTTATAAAATTCTTTGTAAAAGAAGGTTTAATGCCAAAAGAAATTCATTTGAAGTTCATAAAAGTTTATGGGCACTCTTCTCCTTTGTTTTTGACAATAAGAAATGGGCTGCCGAGTTTAAACATGGCTGCACCAGCCTTGATCCAGTGAAGGACATGCAAAATGTGTAACAACACCAGAAATCATTGATCAAGTGCACGATACAATACTGGATGACTGGCGAGTCAAAATATGTGAAACTGCTGAGACTATAGGCATTTCAAAAGAACGTGTAGGATATATTTTGCATGAAGAATTGCAAATGAAAAAGCTTTGTGCAAGATGGGTCCCGTGCTTACTCACATCAGATCAAAAACGCACTTGCATGAAAATCTCTGAACAGTGCTTGGAGCATTTTAACAAGAATAAAACTGATTTTGTGCATCAATTTATTACTATGGATGAGACTTGGATTCACCATTGCACACCATATTCCAAACAGCAGTCAAAACAGTGGACAGAATCCGGTTGTTCAGCGTCAAAGAAGACAAAGTCGGTTCCATCAGCACGAAAGGTCATGGCATAGGTGTTTTGGGATGTGAAAGGCATTTTGTTTATTAATTATCTTGAAAAGGGTAAAACAATAACTTCCGATCTTTTAACCAGACTAGCCAAAAAAATTCATGAGAAAAGACCCTGTTTGCAGAAGAAAAAAATCATCTTTCATCAGGACAATGCACCTGCCCATGAAGGTGTTTTGGCAATGGGAAAATTAAGGGATCTGCACTATGAATTGTTGGGACATCCACCCTATTCCCCAGATTTGGCTCCCTGTGACTTCTACCTCTTCTCAAAAATAAAACCGGCCTGGTTGGTAGAGTGATTAGCGTATTCTCTCTCTCCAGCCAAAAGGCTACAGGTCCGAATCCTGCCGTGGGCATGGATGTTTGTGATTGTCTGTGAAAATACTAGTGGTGGTAGTGGATAATAAATGGCATTCGTGTCGTTGTAGTGGAGGCAGAGAGTTGTAGAATAGGTTCCCTCCCTCGATGAGCCCTTCGACTCCCTGGAGGTGTCATGTAATAATAATAATAATAATAAAACTCTTCCTCGCTGGTCAGAGATTTTCTTCGAATCAAGAGGTGATTGCATCTGTAGAGGGGTATTTAGTAGATCTTACTGAGAACCACTACAGGGATGGGATAATAGCGCTGGAGCATCGCTGGAATAAATTTATTAGTCTTAAGGGAAATTATGTTGAAAAATAAAAATAATTTTGAAATTATAAATTCGTTTTTCATTGTTAGGCTGAGAACTTTTCAGACCACCCTCGTATATCCTCTATAATAGTTGCTATTCTACCATTTTTACAAACTATTGTTATTTTTCCATAATCATTGTTCCTTCTATCACATATTCAAATAACTTTGAGATTTTCCTTGTGTGATTGGCAAATTAACGCTCATCATTCTTTTTATAACCTTACAAAACAAGTGATCTTCCTGGCCTCTTCTTTATTCTGCTAATGTAAATGATTACCACTCATCTTTATTATTATTATTATTATTATTCAACCCTCCATGGAATCAAAAGACTCATCGTGGGAGGTCTTATCTAAGAAACACAAAGTCTATCTAGACTCATCGAGGGAAGATCCCCCCCCCCTGAGAAACACAAAGTCTATCATACCACTCCTTAAACTCATTGACTGTTCTTGCTCTCACCACTCCATCAGGCAATGCATTCCATGGTTCAACCACCCCCCATGCAAAGAAACCACTCCTCAACCTCTTGCTCACAGTTTCCTTTCATAACTTCCAGGGATGGCCTCTTGTCATCACTTCTTCCTGCTGTTCAACCAAGCGAAAGAACTCCCCTGTAACCACCTCTCAACAGTTTAAAAGTCTCAATCATATCACCTCTCCTTCTTCAATTCACCAAACAATGCAGTCCACATTCCCTCAGCCGATCCTCATAACTAACATGGTACAGTCCTGAAACCATCTTTGTTATCTGCCTTTGTATCCTTTCCACAGTTAATTTACCTTCAAATCCTGGGAACCAAATCTGAGAACAATAGTCAAAGTGTGATCATATCAGGGTCTTATACAACAGAATGATAACCCTTTTATCTCTGCAGGTTAGTGTCCTTCACATTATTGCAGCAATCCTCTGTGTTACCTTCACCACCTTTGCAATATGTCCCCTAAATTACAGGTTTCTATCAATTATCAACCCCAGATCTCTTGTCTCCCCCTACTTCCTCCAATATAACTCTTCCCATAGAGTATGCAGTGTCCCATCGATGTTTCCCAAACCTCAAGACCTTACATTTTGCTGTATGAAACTAAAAAAAACCCAAATATTTGCCCATCTATCTAGCTTATTCAAATCCTCTTGCAGGGCTACCACATCTGCACTATTACTAATAATCCTTCCCAGCTTCGCATCATCTGCAAACAACTGAATATCCAATTGCAATCCACTGACATTGTCATTGATATAAAGGTTAAACAATATAGGTCCCAGTACTGAGTCCTGTGGGACTCCACTTGTAACCCTCATCCTACTTGAAACTGTCCCACCATACACAACTCTCTGATACCTATCAGACAGCCAATCCTTAATCCAGTTGATCAATCTGACATCCAGACCAATGTGCTGCAACGTAAATATCAGCTTATGTGGCACCCTGTTAAATGCCTTCGCTAAGTCTAAGAAAATGGCAGAATATGCCTTTCCTTCATCTAATGCTCTTGTAACTTTATCATAAAAGGCTAGCATATTGCTAAAACAAGAGCACCCCTTCACAAATCCATGTTGACTCTCACGGATAACACCACTTTCTTCTGCCCAATGCCCTATACGGTCTCTCACTACTTTCTCCAAGATCTTAACAACTACTGATGACATGCAAACTGGCCTATAATTAGACACTTCCAGTCTGCTACCACCCTTATGCAATGGCACTATCTTACCTTCCTTCCATCCCATGGGCACCTTTCCCACAGCTAGACTTTCATTGAAAAGCCAGGTCAAAGGCACTGTCAGTTCCCTAGCACTTTCTCTCAAAAATCATGGTTAAATACTATCCAGTCCCACAGCTTTACTGACATCTGAGTACTCCGTATTTGAAACACACTTTAGCTGCCTCAATAATGTCATCTTTTTTCTGGACTGCATTTTTAATCTCTTAATTCGTTCATTGTGGAACTATTAATTTTTACTTCTTGACCTTGGAATACATTCAGCCATTGATGCTTTTAAATAGTTCTTGAGTAGTCCAAGCAATATTGATCTCTTTTCCACCCAGCTCCTTGTTTCATGCTATAATTCCCAGCTGTCTCCTAAGTTTTTTGTAATTGTCAGCATTTTAGTACATATATCCTTTCCTGATAGAAATATCCATAACATTGGCCATCATCCAAGTAATGATCACCTTGTGGTCACCCTACCAAGTGTGTATATGTATGTGTGTGTATATATACAGGGTGTTCGGGATAAATTTGACAGTTTCGTAAGGAAAAAGAAAATCTTCTTTGTATCTATTAAATTTAATGAATTGACAAAAAACATTACAGGCAGAGTTAATTACAATACTATCAACAAGATTTACTCAAAATAACCACCATTAGCATCGATCACAGCTTCAATCCTGCTTCGGAACCTCGAACAAGCTGATGCTACAGTCTCCCTGGGAAGGGCCGCAAAAACTGTTTTAATTTTATCCATTAACTGGGCTTTTGTATTACTGGAAGTGCGATTGGTGTCTTTTTCAACTGCGCCCCATACAAAATAATCCATGGGGTTAAGGTCTGGGGAGTTTGGAGGCCAAACATTTGGACTGGTGAAGTCGTAGAAATTTTCAGACAACCATTTTTGACTTTTCCCAGAGGTGTGGCAAGGGGCCGAATCCTGCTGCCATACATACGGCCTACCATTGGCTACCCTTGTTATCCAGGGCTTGACTACAGTGTTTAGCAACTCCACGTAGCCATCTGAAGTCAACCTGAGGCCCTCTTGGAAAAAATGCGGAGGCATCACATTGCCTTCAGAGGATACACATCCGAAAACCATCACAGTTTGGGGAAATTTAGTCTGCATTACACGAGGAATGTCCTTTGTACTGTATGCAAGCCATCTGTTATTCTGCGTGTTGTGTTTTTGATCCTGGCAAAAGTTTTTCTCATCGGAAAAGAACCAGATTGTTTGTGGTTCCGCAGGATGTTTCACTTTGCTTAGAAGTTTCTTCGCGTTTATCAAACGTTTTTCACGGGCCTTTTCTGTAAGCAGCTGACCTTTGCGGCGCTTGTATGAGTAGTAGCGGAGGTCTTCATTGAGTGCAAGCTTCATAGTAGAGGCTGCAACATTCATTTCACGTGACAAAGCCCGAATTCCAATGCCAGGGATCTTCAACACCTGTTCCTGCAGATTTGCGAGGAATTCTGCTGTACGAACGCAATCAGATCGTCTGCTAGGGATCTTTCTTCTTGCTACATCCTCGTAGTCACCATTGCAAGTCTCTAGTTCATGCCTGATTGTTTTTACTGTATTCAGGGAGCATTGGGCAGCAGTCGAAATATCCTTATTTTGATGGCCGGCACGAATCATCATGATACAAGTTATTCTCTTCCATGATTCAGGTGGGTTCCAGCTATCCATCCTTTCTGACATCTTGTATATGAATGAAGAAGGGTCCAACCTTTTAAATGAAGAGAAGTGTGTGTTAATACATGTAACTTACGGAAAAATATAATTAATTATAAATATGTCAAATTTATCCCGAACACCCTGTATATGTGTGTGTGTAGAAAGTATATGTAAATATTAAGATTAGTGATGAGAGCTTATTCTACTTTTTACCATGAGTTGCCTAGGTCTTGCACTACGTGCAGGGTCAGCTAGACTTGCAACACTTACAGGTGCAAACTTGACTTGTTTGTATGTTTGCTTACTTGGGAAATGGAGTAAAACCAGGTTTAAAATAGCTTGGTATCTTTAACATATATATATATATATATATATAGAGAGAGAGAGAGAGAGAGAGAGAGATTTGACATCCCATTTAAAATAGTAATATCTCATGAGATCGAATTCAATATTCTTGATTCTCATGTCATCTCCATCATGCTGTTTAAAGGTAGATGTTCCTCATAAACTAAAGAAATTATTATTATTATGACTCAGACCTCCGTTAAGTCACATGACTCATCAAGGGAGGCCTGTCCTAGAAAACACCGGCTATCATACCACTCCTTGAACTCATCGACTGTTTATACTCTCACCGGTGTATGAGGCAATGCATTTTGCTGTTCAACAACCCCCCCATGCAATGAAACCACTCCACATCCTGTTTCTTACAACTTTCTTTCACTAAACGAAAGAGCTCCCCAGTGTCAACTCTGTAACTACCTCTCAACAGTTTAAAAGTCTCAATCATATCACAACTCCTTCTATCTACAAAACTCTGCAGTCCACATTCCCTGAGCCTATCTTCATAACTAACATTATACTGTCCTGATATCATCTTTGTTATCTGCCTCTGCAATCTTTTCATGGTTAGTTTATCCCCTTCAAAACCTGGGGACAAACTTTGAGAACAATTGTCCAAGTGTGGTCTGATTAGGGCTTTATACAATGGAATGACAACTCTTTTATCTCTGCAGGTCAGCGTCCTTCTAAGTATTGCAGCAATTCTCTGGGTTACCATCACACCTTTGCAATATGTTCCCTGAATTTCAGGTTTCTACCAATCATCACCCCCACCCAGATCCCTTGCCTCCCCCCACTTCCTCCAGTACAATTCCTCCAACAGTGTATGCAGCCTCCCATCCTAGACTTCAAGACTTTACATTTTGCTGCATTAAAATGAAGTCCCAATTCATTTACACATCTGTATAGTTATTCAAATCCTTTGCGGTGATGCCACATCTGCACTATTACAAATGACCCTTCCTAGTTTCACATCATCTGCAAACAACTGAATATCCACTGACAATGTCATTGATATAAAGGTTAAACAATAGAGATCTCAGTACTGAGCCATGTGGGACCCCATGTGTAACCTTCTGCCTTCTTGATATTGCTGCCCCATACACAACTCTCTGATACCTATTAGACATCCAATCCTGAATCCAGTTCACTAACCTGACATCTAAACCCATGTGCTACAACTTAAATATCAGCTTATCATGTGGTAACCTGTCAAATGCCTTTGTAAAATAAAAAATAAATAAAAATGGCAGAATATGCCTTTCCCTCATCAACCACGCTTGTCACTTTATTTTAAAAGGCAATCATGTTACTAAAGCAAGAGCACCTCTTAACAAATCCATGTTGACTCTTCCAGATAACATTACCATCATCTGCCCAATGTTGTAAATGATCCCTCACTAATTTCTCCAATATCTTAACAACTACTGATGACACACAAACTGGTCTATAATTAGACACTGCTAGTCTACTACCACACTTATGCAATGCCACTATCTTACCTTCTGTCCGCTCCTTGGGCACGTTTCCCTTGGCCAGACTTTCATTGAAAAGCCAGTCAAGGGAGCTGTCAGTGCTGAACTGACAGCTCCCTTGACCTGACTCCCTTTAACTTGCCTTATTCCTTTATTCTCTCAAAACCAGTGGCAAAATTCTATCCTGTGGCATTGCTTTATCCAGAGTACTCAGTATTTGACACACACACTCTTCTTGTTTCTAAACCTCAAATTTCTATCCCTCTAGTGTTAAAAATACTTTTCCAGGATGAAATATCCCAGTAAAGTGTTCATTGGACAACTCCACTATGTCCTTTGCACCAGTCACTCTATTCCCATTTTTATCCAACAATGTCATTCTTCCACAATCGTTCTTCTCCTATTGGCCACATAGCAAAGAAATTCCTTACAATTTTCTTTGGATCTCAGGGCTGGTCTTTTCTCCTATTCCAGTTTTCCCTTGCTTATCATACTAGTGGCTGTCCTGGCCTGAGTCTTATATTCTTCAAGCATCTACTCTCTGCCCCCTCTCCTTATATCTTTTCCATAACCATTTTTTACCTGCAGTTCCTGTTTGATATTGTTTGTTGTCCACTTCACACCAGAATTGCTTGCTCTTCTTCACTCATAGTATACAAGTATACAGCTTAATATTGCTGCTAATAAATATTTCTTCATAAGTCCCCAAGCACTAATGATATCTCACCCTTCTAATTCCTTCTGCCATGGAACTGTCCCAAGTTGATATCTAAGACTCTTATAATCAGCTGCCGTATAATTCCATATACATTCCTTTCTCTTTGATACTCCTGCATGTCTATTCATCTTCCAACTCAAAATCACATGATCCCTCTCTCCAACCAAGGCAGAAATGCCAGTTATAATCAGCTCTTCTGATGCTATGACCAAATCTGAAACTAAATCTAAAATCTAATCCAAATCTAAAATTCACTCACTTTGTCCCATAGATGCCATTTCTCATTATTACAATGAAAATCAATCATAATGATTGCCTGTTTCTTCTTTTCTGGATCAGTTTTCATATACATTTTCATGTCACCACCCTCCAAGCCTATAGTAACATTCAACTAAATATTTCTTTCGGATCATCCCCACCTCACACCATACTTCACTAAAACCACTGCAATTATTTTTTCCTGTTGAAAAATAATCTGTTATCATCAATCGCATCCCCCCCCACACACACGTGCACTTCTTGTCTTTCTTATTATCATGAAAAATATCATACTTCTCCATCTCTGTTCCCGTTAGGTTATCATTCTCATTCAACCACTGTCACATTTATTCCACAGTTTTTGAATTAACTCACTCACTGCAACAATTCTTTATGTTTTTTCCCTTATATTCTTAACATTCAAAAATGTAATTCATTCCTAGTTCTAACCAGTTGACCATGTCACTTCGCAGATATGACTTCTCTAACCTGTCCTTGGTCATTCTTCTCTACCATCAAATATTCTGTAATTTTCTTCATTCAAATTCTTTCTTCCTTTTCATCCAAGAACATCTCATTCCCTTGTTGTCTGCTTCTTCTATACACACACACACCCTTACTACTACTACTACTACTACTACTACTACTACTAGTACTACTACTTCAGCATCCCCCCCCTTCTCATGCAGTGTCTCCCTGTTCACCGCTACTTCACACCCCATTTTCTTGTCTGTGTTGCATTCTTGTTCTCTCATTTCTCCACTCTTTCAATAATCACCACTCCATTCTCAAATACTTCTTCAGTCTCTCCTGTCTTACTTTCCTGTTTTGTCTAATCAATGCTCATCTCTGCCATTATTCTTCCTTCAGCAATATCATTTCCAGTTGATTCACAACATATCCATTTAAATGCCGTCCATTACTCTTATATAATTCCACCCTTATCCAGACCAGGACAACATTCTAACTTACCTTTAACTACCACACTGTTATCGTTAACTGTCCTCACTAAGCTCCTAGTATCCATTCTCATTTTCCTTCTGTCCAAACAAATTATCTGTTTCCATTACCACTGCAGCTTTCTTTTTTTTCCTCACTTAATCCTGCTCCCAAAGCCTCATTCACTCTTCCCTCCCTCCCTTTCCTCTACTGTAAAGCAAATTTTTGTGTACCTTTTCATTCACCACACTTCTAGATAGAATATATGGCTCTTTTGTTATTTATTTGTTTATTTTCTTACTTTATTTTCTAGCCAGCCTGGCTGGCCGAGTAGTTAGCGTGTCTGCTCTCCAGTCAAGAGGCAGCGGGTTCGAATCCCACTGTGGGCATGGACGTTTGTGATTGTCTGTGGAAAAAATAGTGGTGGCAGTTGGCGGTAGATGGTGTTCATGTAGTTGCGGTCAATTGGTGGATTGTGAGTGGTGGAAGCAGACTTGTAGAGTAGATGCCCTCCCTTGATGAGTCTTTGGATTCCCTGGAGGTGACAAATAATAATAATAATAATAATAATAATTACCCACTACAGAATATAAATAACCTAATAAAAATCATTTTAATATATAAAAGAATATATATATATATTCTTTTATTGGCCATTATTTCTTATTTTATCTAACAGATAAGCTTAGGTGTTGATGGTTATTCATGACTCATTTTTCACGGTATTAACAACACCACAAACACTTTTAACAACAAAGATGTTTTATTAACGCTTATATTTCACTGATTTTCAACTCAGCATCATCAGAGCACAACACACATGTAAACGCGACAGTGAGTGAGTGAAACAATATAATTGCAAAAGACAAAAGATCTAAAGTCCTATTTTTGGCACCCTCTAACGAAAAAAAAAAAAAAAAAAAAAACAGCAGTTATCCAGGAGTTTTTCTTAGGATAACCGTCTCTCTCAAATTTTTGGCAAATTAATGCAACCATATTTGTTAAGGTTGGGAGAATTCTTCAAAGCCATTGCTGACTCAAAAAATAATCTTTCAGATCTATAACGACTCCTAAATAGCACATTCGTTTTCCTCCATCTAATCCTGTGTGAAGGAGTGTCCAAAGCATGGTCTGCCAGTCCCGACTTGCCATAGTAATAGTAGCGAATGTATCTTTCATGTTCTTCCACTGATCTTCCTGTTTGCCCATAATAGGCCAAATCACAGTCACACTCCTGGGTGTGCTAAAGGGTGAAGTTTATCCTTAGGAGAGCGGATCAGAGTTGCCAGCTTGACATGAGGTTTGAAAGTGGTGCGAAGGCCATGTTTCAACAATACTTTGGCTATCTTTTCCGATGTACCTCTGATATAGGGAATAGAAATGGTCATGTTGTATTCTTGTGTATTAGGGGAGGGCAGAGTAATGGGCCTATGTAGTATTTTATCTATTTTGTAGGGATTGTAGCCGTTGGCTAAGAACGTATGGCACAGGTATTGGAGTTCAGTGGTCAGAGCTGTATCGTTAGAACAAATGGCTAGGCTCTGTGTATAAGTGTTTTTAAAATGCCGTACTGTTGGACTGGATGATGATGTGATTGTTTATGTAGGTATCTTCCTGTGTGTGTAGGCTTTCTGTAAATAGAAAAAGATAGTGCACCATCTGAAAGGCAGGTGACTAATGTGTCAAGAAATGGTAAACAGTTATTTGATTCTTTTTCTATTGTGAAGTGAATTTTGGGGTGTTGGCTGTTTAGGTAGGTGACAAAAGCATCCAAAGTGTCTTGTCCATGGGACCAGATGGCAAACACATCATCTACATAGCGTAACCACACTTGTGGCTTGTATGTAGCTGTGTACTTTGTTTTCAAAGTGTTCCATGTAAAAATTTGCTAACGGGGAGGAGAACCCATAGCAGTACCATTAATCTGTTTGTAGAATTCCCCCACCCCCATGTAAAGTAACCTGCATTCATGGTAAATTGAAATAATTCAAAAATATCTGGGGGAAATTTAGACTTGATTAAATCAAGAGTGTCTATAAGTGGTACATTGGTAAATAAGGAGGTGACATCGAAACTAACCATTATGTCTGAATCTTTTAGGATTAGATTTTTAACCAGTGTTTGGAAATAGATCGAATTTTTTACAAAAGTAGAGGAGTTGCCAGTAAAGGGGGGGGGGGGGGGGCAAGCGACTTGGCTAAATGCCGGGCCAGTTTATATATGTGGGACTATCTATGCTATCAACTATGGGGCAAAGGGGAATATTAGTTTTGTGGATTTTTGGTAATCCATAAATACGGGGTGGTTTAACATGAATCGGTTTTATTTTCCTGATGATTTCTTTGGGCCATGATGTCACTTTTTTCAGTAATTTTCGGACTTTTTTCTTTTGAGACATCGTAGGGTCTCGATGTATAATTTGATACGTGGAACTGTCACATATGAGATCTTGCATTTTTCTGTTATACTCTTCTTTATTCATGATAACTGTTGCATTTCCTTTATCAGCTTTTGTAATAATAATATTTTTATTATTATATAACTTTTTTAGGGACGTGGCATATTGCTTTTTGGAGACTTGGCCTTGTTTATAATACTAGCTATATCTAGTCGCACGTTGTTGGCCATTGCTGGCGGAAGATCGTGGATACCCCGTTCTACTTTCATCATACTTTCAACAAGAACTAATAAACGTGTTAAATTCTGAAATATGGACTGTCCTACAACACATCTCCGAAGTTGCAGCAAAAAAAGAATTCACAAAAGTAAAAAGCTAACACCTAAAGAAATTTGAACTCCTACAACAACGCCAGCATACGAAGTCCCGACCGCAACTTCGACGAGACCACGTGGTCGTAAACCTATCATCTGAAACACTCACTGAAGAAGTCAAGAACGCTCTCAGTCTAGGACATAACTTTGCCGTCATGCCCAAACAAATTCCTAAACTAGAAATTATGATGAAAGTAGAATGGGGTATCTACTTTCATTATAATTTCATCATAAAGAAAAAAGTCTGAAAATTACTGGATGATGATGTGATTGTTTATGCAGGAAGATACCTACATAAACAATCACATCATCATCCGGTCCAACAGTACGGCATTTTAAAAACACTTACACACAGAGCCAGAGCCATTTGTTCTAACGATACAGCTCTGACCACTGAACTCCAATACCTGCGCTATACGTTCTTAGCCAACGGCTACAATCCCTACAAAATAGATAAAATACTACATAGGCCCATTACTCTGCCCTCCCCTAATACACAAGAATACAACATGACCATTTCTATTCCCTATATCAGAGGTACATCGGAAAAGATAGCCAAAGTATTGTTGAAACATGGCCTTCGCACCACTTTCAAACCTCATGTCAAGCTGGCAACTCTGATCCGCTCTCCTAAGGATAAACTTCACCCTTTAGCACACCCAGGAGTGTATGAAGTTCCGTGTGACTGTGATTTGGCCTATTATGGGCAAACAGGAAGATCAGTGGAAGAACGTGAAAGATACATTCGCTACTATTACTATGGCAAGTCGGGACTGGCAGAACACGCTTTGGACACTCCTTCACACAGGATTAGATGGAGGAAAACGAATGTGCTATTTAGGAGTTGTTATAGATCTGAAAGATTATTTTTTGAGTCAGCAATGGCTTTGAAGAATTCTCCCAACCTTAACAAATATGGTTGCATTAATTTGCAAAAAATTTGAGAGAGACGGTTATCCTAAGAAAAACTCCTGGATAACTGCTGTGTTTTTTTTGTTTTTTTTCGTTAGAGGGCGCCAAAAATAGGACTTTAGATCTTTTGTCTTTTGCAATTATATTGTTTCACTCACTCACTGTCGCGTTTACATGTGTGTTGTGCTCTGATGATGCTGAGTTGAAAATCAGCAAAATATAAGCGTTAATAAAACATCTTTGTTGTTAAAAGTGTTTGTGGTGTTGTTAATACCGTGAAAAATAAGTCATGAATATTTCTTATTTTATTTCTCTATTATGTGAAGAATTTTACATAATAGAGAAAATTAGTTGTTATTTTCATGTTCACTGTACCTGAATTACTGATTGGAAGTTAAAACTTGCAGGTGTACCTGTAGTTGTGCTTCAGTTCTCCCATTCCCCCTCCCCGAAGCCCAGTTACAACTTATTCATATTATAGTTGATAATAAAATGATTGTTTTTTAATTAATTATGAGCCTTCTGTCCACTGACAGTTGAAATGCTACTCTCACCTTTTCACTATTAATGTTACTCTGTCATTAGCATTTGATGTCTTATCAATATCAATAGTTTCTATTATTATTTCATAAAATAATGTTTTCAATCATTACTTTCATATTTTTGATATTTATAGGGCAGAAATGTTGCTGGGTAAGATACTAAAGAAAAAAGAATGGAAGTAAGTGAAATTTAGTACTCCTAATTTTCTTCTGTATCAGCATTTCTCATCCTGTGGTGCATGGACCCTCAGGGGGCCACAAGATAACTCCAATATGTCTTCACAAGTTATATCTGAAATATAAAAGTAATAACAGTTTTACAGAATGTAAATGCTTTCTATTAATAAATGCACATGAAATAATCCTTTTTATGGTATACAAATATATAAATTAGAAAAAAGCTTTTTATAGACAGAATTTTATTTTCAAATGTTTATTTAAATATTATTAGGTTTAGATCCCCTGAGTTGCTAGTTTAAAAACTTCTAATTGTACTGTTTGAATATGCATGTTTTATATATTAAAATAAAGAAACTGACACTTAACAAGTAAATATATTTTACTAAAAATATAAATTACAGATATTTCAGTTATGTATCACACACCATCCTTAGTGTATATGGATAAAACAGTGGAAAATTAATTTACAACAAAATTAAAACTATGTTTAAGTAGTGGTGAACTTTAAATTAAAAATGCCAAGAAATTATATGCCAAGAGAGAATACGCTACAGTTATATGGTGTCAATGGGGCATTATATCAAGCAATACTTAGTCTTTATTTGAGTTGTAAGTCAGCAGTTAGAATTGAAGGAAGTACAGGAAGATGGTTTAATGTTAAATCTGGTGTGATCCTCTCTGTTATTCATTATCTATATGGATCACATTATGAAGGAAAGTGGTATTAAACATGATATCAAAATTGGAGATGTTAATGTCAGCTCTTTGCTTTATGCGGATGATGTTATACTTCTAAATAAATCTGCTACAAGTCTGCAAGATTCTCTGACTAAATTGAATAACTGTTGTAATAGATATGGTATGAAGTTCAGCAATAAAAAGACAAAGACAATGAAAATAGGCAGAATCATTGAAAATGTCAACTGTGTTGTGAATGGAGAACCTGTGGAACAAGTAAAACATTTCAGCTACTTTGGCTAGATTTTTAGTTAAGATGGTAAATTAAATATAGAAATAGACAACAGAATCAGCAAAGCTGGTATGGTGGGAAATCAATTGAATGAATTCATATGGAATAAGAGAGAAATTAGTCAGAACACTAAATTAGCTGTATATACAAGACAGTGTTCAAACCAGTGTTAACTTGTGGATCTGAGAGCTGGGTCAGAAGTAAAACACTTGACCAAAGACTAGAGACCACAGATATTAGAGTCCTGAGAAAGATTATAGGCATGAACAGATGGCATCAATGGCAATATCATATTAAAAACGAGGATATTAGGAAAGAACTTGACATTGTCAGCATCCAGGAATGCGTTAGCAGAGCTAATCTTCTCAGGTGGTATGGTCACTTAAACAGAATGGGCAAAGAAAGATTAGCAAAACAAGTGTTCTCTGCCAGGTTGGCAGCAAAACGACCCAGAGGAAGACCAAGATATAGGTGGATTGATACAGTACAAAGTGCCTTAGACGATAGAAATATAAGATCTGATAATGTTGGCATCTTGACAAGTAACAGACTGATTTGGAGGAAAATTGTAGATAGGAAGTTAGTAATGATGTAATTTTTTTCATGTAGTACTATTATATCCTGTACACCCCTTGAGGGTACATGGCAGGAATTTGATGATGATGATGATGATGATGAATTGATAATAGGTTAATATTGATTTGTATACGATAATGTGTATGTCAAATTATGTGTTCATTATTATGAAATTCTATATTAATTTTTAAACTTGTCTCAATAAAATACTGCAATTAATTTTGTATTAATTAATGTTAATAAATTAATTGGTGTTGTATAATTAATTGGTGTTTTATTAATTAGTTGCTAATGTGCCAGGCACATCAGCAACTTGATTTGTAAATTTTTGGCACGTGCCGGCACATCAGCAACTCGATTTGTAAAATTTTGGCATGCGGAAATAAAAAGGTTTGCCACCACTGCCCTACTGGACTAAATTGGGTGGTTTTGGCCATTGGGTTGAAGATCTAAGGATGAGTTCTTTCCAAAAATTTGGGCAGTCTCATGCACCGAAATTTGTCGAGGTTCAGAAAGTTTCTCAGGGCTAAGGCAGATCAAGGAATAGCCTCTCATATTTGTATTTGCTGCTGTATAATAGAGTGACCTTTTCCAGGATATTCTCTGGTGAGTGTCCAAGGCATGGTCAGCAGGTCCTGAGTGGCCATAGTGGGGGTAGTGGATGTTGTCCTTTTCTTAGTTAATTAACTTGTGGCAATTTGCATAACTGATGATTTTGAGTAGAAAGCGGGTACACATTCTAATTTTCAAAGGCCATTCTATTACACTGCAACAAATACAAATATGCGAAGCTATTCTTCTAATCCACCTCGGTCCTGAGAATTCCATACTACAACAAATTTGGGTGCATGAGAACACCCAAAATTTGAGCTCATTCTCAGATCTTCAGCCCAACGGTCTAGACCACCGAATTTAGCCCACTGGAGTACTGTTTTGGACTCTAGGCCTAGCTTTGGTTGCCTCCTTCAGCCTCATTTGCCCAGTGTTAGTTCCTGCATGCACATAACGTATTTACTCAAACATAACTTGCCCTCACGTATAACTCACACCCTGATTTGTCTTTATGAAAAAAGAAATTAAAAAAGTTTCGCATATATCTTGCACATGAAAAAAAAGTTTAAACACATTCACATCGGGGCAGTAGTAACTTGCTTTCCCCGCAGTAAACAACGTCTTCTCCAACAGCCAGTATACTGCAGACGCAAGAAAAACAAGTAGTTTTATTGTATCACTGAATAAGGTACTGAGACAAAATAAAAAAAAAAAAAATTGAAAAATGAGCCATTAACTCTTCCCCTCTAAAACCTTCTATCTTGCTAAGATATGTAGATGATGTGTTCTCTATTTGGCCTCATGGCCCAGACACATTAGATTCCTTCCTCAGTTACCTCAATAGTCTACATCCAAGAATCCAGTTTACGATGGAAAAGGAAAATAACAATAGTTTACCCTTCCTAGACACCTTAGTATCATGCTTTCCTAATGGTAACCTTTCTTTCTCTGTATATAGAAAACCTACTCATACAGGTAGATACATTCACAAACTCTCCCACCACCACACCCTCCCAGCAATATAGCATTATTAAAACTCTGACCAATAGGGTCCACAATCTTTGTTCCAGTAAAACTGTCCTGCCAACCTAACTTAAACACATACACAACACCTTCCTTTCCAATGGCTATGACTACAAAATTAAAAAAATAATCAAGTCCTTCTCCATTCCCAGACCATCTCTTCAGAAGGACTTCAGAAATGCCATCACTATTCCTTACATCCGTGGTACTTCAGAAAAAATAGCCAGATCATTAAAAAAGTACAACCTCCATACAGCTTTTAAGCCCCACCATAAACTTGCTACCCTTATCCGCTCCACTAAGACCAGCTCCCTCCTCTTTCAGTGCCTGGTGTATATAGAGTACCTTGTTCCTGTAAACTTGTCTACTTCGGACAAACAGGCAGGTCAGTATCCATCTGGTTAGAAGAACACAGTTCTTACATCTGCAAACACGATTATGGTCAGTCTGGCCTTGCAGACCATGTTTTGGATACATCCCACAGAATCTCCTGGAAAAAAAACTACCATGCTCCACCATAGTAAATTCAAAAAAGAAAGACTATTCTTTGCATCTGCACTTAGGAATCAACCTAATTTAAACAAATACGGTTGCATATTATTTTAACGGTATAATAGAACACAGAAACTAAGTAAATAATTAATTTATTAACTTGATGCTGATATTTCGCTGGTATTATAACCAGCATCTTCAGAGCACAAAAACACTGTTTGTCACAATACGCGAGACTAAAACAACATGGTGTACATTAACAAAATTGTAGCAGCAACACAAAGACTAGAGTCCTGATTTTGGCGCCCTCTATCTGGAAAAAAAAAAAAAAAAAAAAAAAAAACGCTATCATATGTTGCTAGAGTCCTAGAAAAGTGCTAGTTTTTCCTTAATATGACTGTCTCCCAGATCTTCGGCAAGTTAATACAGCCATATTTGTTGAGATTTGGGGTGTGTTTTAGGGCTTCTGTCGCCTCTAAGAACAATCTCTCTGATTTATATGGGTTTCTGTGTAGTACCTTTGTGTTTTTCCAGTTGATCCTGTGTGCAGGGGTATCCAGAGCATGGTCTGCTAGGCCCGACTTCCCATAATGATATTTCCGGACGTATCGTTTATGTTCGCTGATGCGGATATTCACAGTTCTTCCTGTTTGACCGTAGTAGGCTTGATTGCATGAGCAGGGTACTTGGTAGACTCCTGGATGTGATAAACACTCCTAAGAAACCCCTCCCACCATCCACCACAGAGAACTACAACAAAACAGTCACCATCCCTTACATTAAAGGCACATCCGAAAAGATCTCAAGAATTCTCATTAAACATAAACTACGCACTACATTCAGACCATGTAGCAAATTAGCCACCCTCATCCGCTCACCCAAGGACAGCATTCCTCCTTTATCACATCCAGGAGTCTACCAAGTACCCTGCTCATGCAATCAAGCCTACTACGGTCAAACAGGAAGAACTGTGAATATCCGCATCAGCGAACATAAACGATACGTCCGGAAATATCATTATGGGAAGTCGGGCCTAGCAGACCATGCTCTGGATACCCCTGCACACAGGATCAACTGGAAAAACACAGAAGTACTACACAGAAACCCATATAAATCAGAGAGATTGTTCTTAGAGGCGACAGAAGCCCTAAAACACACCCCAAATCTCAACAAATATGGCTGTATTAACTTGCCGAAGATCTGGGAGACAGTCATATTAAGGAAAAACTAGCACTTTTCTAGGACTCTAGCAATATATGATAGCGTTTTTTTTTTTTTTTTTTTCCAGATAGAGGGCGCCAAAATCAGGACTCTAGTCTTTGTGTTGCTGCTACAATTTTGTTAATGTACACCATGTTGTTTTAGTCTCGCGTATTGTGACAAACAGTGTTTTTGTGCTCTGAAGATGCTGGTTATAATACCAGCGAAATATCAGCATCAAGTTAATAAATTAATTATTTACTTAGTTTCTGTGTTCTATTATACCGTTAAAATAATAAACAACAAATACGGTTGCATTAAACTTCCCAAAATTTGGGAAACTTTAATTATCAGAGATCCCTCTTTATGTCCCAGGCCACCTGCAAATGTCCATAGAGGGCGCACCAACTAGATAGGACTTTAGTTTCACTTTGTATTGTATTTGTGTGTGTGTTGTTACAAAAAGTTTTTGTAATTCCTGAAGATGTCTCTGTGACGGAGACGAAATATTGGAAGTATTAAAATTAGTTTTAATCCTTTCTCAGTGCTGTTAATATTCCATTAAACCTCTAACATGAATTCTTCACAGCACTTAAGCCTCAACACACGTATTAGTGAATGTTGTTATGGCAGTTGCAGATATTATGGAATTCGGTTGTAGAGAATTAGCATTTCAACTCAACAATTGTCAGCTTGCCTTTGACATTGGGTGTGATCTTTTGTTAATACTGTACCAATCATATGCACATCTTCATAGCTGCTCTATCTCTACTGGCCTACCATTGCTGTCTGTTTTGCACTCTGTTGCACTTCTCATTAGTCATTCATGAAGGATTGTTCATTGCTCAAGTTCATTGCTTGAACATCTTGATTGTTCAAGATGACACTATTTGGATAAATGATTTTGGCACACAAGGAAACAGCTCTCGAGGATGAACATAGCAATAATGAATAGGAGATTCTTGGTAAGTCATACCCATTTTCAGTTTTTTCCTGAAAACTTTAGTTTCTGAAAACCCCTGCATATATCTCGCACCACGAATTTTTAGCTGTAATTTTGAGAAAAAAATGTGAGCTATATTCGAGTAAATATGGTATCATTGTTTTTTTGTGATCACTGATGTAACATTGTAAAATATAGGAAAGTATTATTATTTTTTTAACTTTAGTATTCATATCTATTTATTTACATTATATACATGTGTACATTTCGGTATACAATTACTTTCATATAAATTATATGCATCTACATTGTAATCTTATGAACAATGAAACTTTACAATTCTATTAGCCACGTGTACAATTCGGTACAATAATTTTGTATCACTTTACTTTTTATCACCTCTAATAAAAATGACATATATTTTATAGTATTTAGGCAAGAGTACTATAATTTCTTATTTTTTTCACTTTTTCATTCTTAATATTGTTTAACTTTTATATCAATGACACTGTCAGTGAATTTCATCATCTGTTTGCAGATGATGTGTAGCTGAAAGGGTTATTAGTAATAGTGTAGATGTGGCAGCCCTGCAAGAGGATTTGAGTAAACTGGACAGATGGGCTAATAAATGGGACTATAGGGTTTAATGCAGCAAAATGTGAAGTTTGGAATACATCGATGGGAGGCTGCATACTCTTTTTGGAGGAGCTGTACTGGAGGAAGTAGGGGAGATAAGAGATTTGGGGGGGGGGGGGGTGATGATTGATAGAAATCTGAAATTCAGGGTTTGCTGCAATACAAAGAAGGACGCTGACCTGTAGAGATAACAGAGTTGTCATTCCATTGTATAAAGCCCTAATCAGAACACACTTGGACTATTGTTCTCAAATTTTATCCCCAGGATTTGAAGGAGATCAGTTAACTGTGGCAAGAGTACAGAGATGGATAATGATGGTTTCAGGAGTATATAATGTTGGTTATGAGAATCAGCTGAGGGAATGTAAACTGCAACGTTTGGTAGATAGAAGAAGGAGAGGCGAATTATATTTTATTATTTTTGTAATTTGTATTTTTGGTTTAGTACAGAATGTTATATAATAATAATAACAGTAATAATAATAATAATTATTATTATTATCATTATTATTATTATTATTATTGGTTAAGGTATTGAGACTTTTAAACTGGTGAGAGATAGTTACAGGGTTGACACTGGGGAGTTCTTTCACTTGGTGGAACAGGGGAAGGAGCGAGGACAAGGGGCCATCCCTGGAAGCTATGAAAGAAAGCTGTGAGCAAGAGGGCGAGTAGTGGTTTCTTTGCATGGAGGGTGGTTGAACTGTGGAATGGATTGTCTGAGAGAGTGGTGAGAACAAGAACAGTCAGTGAGTTCAAGGAGTGGTATGATAGACTTTGTGTTTTCTAGGAAAGACTTCCCACGATGAGTTTTTCGACTCCATGGAGGCCTGAATAATAATAATAATAATAATATTCTTATAATTTGCATAATGTGCAATTCATATAACAGAATTATAATCACAGTAATAATTTGCAAATATAGTTCACAGTTACACAAGGCAGATAATATGATTACATGCTGCATTTTATATTTTATTCGTCATCATCATCATCATCAAATTCCTGACATGTACCCTCAAGGGATGTACAGGATATGAAAAATTTACATCATTACTAACTTCCTATCTATAATTATCCTCCAAATCAGTCTGTTACTTGTCAAGACTCCAACATTATCAGATCTTATATTTCTATCGTCTAAGGCACTTGGTACCGTATCAATCCACCAGATCTTGGTCTTCCTCTGGGTCGTTTTCCAGCCAACCTGGCAGAGAACACTTGTTTTGCTAATCTTCACTCACCCATTCTGTTTAAGTGACCATACCACCTGAGATTAGCTCTGCTAATGCATTCCTGGATGCTGACAATGTCAAGTTCTTTCCTAATATCCTCATTTTTAATATGATATTGCCATCGATGCCATCAGTTCACACCTCTAATCTTTCTGAGGACTCTCATATCTGTGGTCTCTAGTATTTAGTCAAGTGTTTTCCTTCTGACCCAGCTCTCAGATCCATAAGTTAAAACTGGTTTGAACACTGTCTTGTATACAGCTAATTTAGTGTTCTGACTAATTTCTCTCTTATTCCATATGAATTTATTCAATTGACCATACCAGCTTTGTTGATTCTGTTGTCTATTTCCATATTTAATTTACCATCTTCACTAAAAATCGTGCCTAAGTAGCTGAAATGTTTTATTTGTTCCACAGGTTCCCCGATCACAACACAGTTGACATTTTCAACAATTCTACCTATTTTCATTGTCTTTGTCTTTTTAATGCTCACCTTCATACCATATCTATTACAACAGTTATTCAATTTAGTCAGGGAATCTTGCAAACTTGTAGTGGATTTACTTAGAAGTATAACATTATCTGCATAAAGCAAAGAGCTGGCATTAACATCTCCAATTTTGATATCATGTTTGATACCACTTTCCTTCATAATGTGATCCATATAGATAATGAATAACAGAGGGGATAATGTACAACCTTGTCTCACACCAGATTTAACATTAAACATCTTCCTGTACTTCTTTCAATTCTAACTGCTGACTTACAACTCAAATAAGGACTAAGTATTGCTTGATATAATGCCCCATTGACACCATATAACTGTAGCGTATTGAATAGCTTCTCTCTTGGCACCTTGTCATATGCCTTTTCCAGATCGACAAAACTTAAATACAGATCTTTGTTATATTCCCATGCTTTCTCAACTATTTGTCGTAAAGTGAAGATCTGATCCTGACAACCTCTATTTGGCCAGAATCCAGCTTCCTTCTTCACCAAACTTTTCTTCCATAATTCTTCTCAACCATTTGAGAAGTATACTAACATAAATCTTACCAGGAACACTCAGTAGGGAAATACTTCAGTTTTATTTCCCTTTTTATATATGGGTACTATTAGAGCTCTACTCCAATCATCGGGAATTTGTCCCCCTGTCCTGGCTTTCTGAACTATGCAGTGCAGCCACTGTAAGACTTTTATACCACCATACTTCAGCATTTCTGGTCGAATATGATCTACTCCTGCTGCCTTTCCACATTTCAAGCCTTTGATGGCTTTTTCTACTTCAAGTATGCATATGTATTCCTGACTGCATGCCTGGTCAGTGTTTTTTACCACTGTGCTGTCATCACTGCTTGTTTCATTTAGCAGTTTTTCAAAATAATTACTCCATACTTCAAGGATATCTTTTTCTCCTGTTTTCATGTCACCTTTATCATCTCTAACTTCTTTTACAGCACTCTTTCCTCCATTTCTGAGCTTCTTCAACAACCTCCAGAATACCTTGCCACCTTCTTGATATTTATTTTCTATGTTCTTGCCAAAGTCCTCCCATGACTTTTGTTTAACTAGTTTTACACAGTGTTTCACTTTCTTGCATTTGTTTCTGTATTCTCTAAGAGCACAAGCTGACTTATTTGCCAGGAACTTTTGATATGCTTTCTTCTTTTCCTTCACTGCCTCTTTAACTTCCTGTTGTCCACAAGGGAGTTTTGATTTTTTTATCCTTGCAGACAACCTCACCACATGCCTCTCTGACTGAATCAATCAGGGTTTTCTTCAAGGCTTGCCACTGAATCTCCAAGGTTTGGTTCCTGTTCTCAAACTCTTTCGTTTTTTCTTCAATAATCTTTGTGTATTTTAGTCTACAGTTCACATCTGAGAGCTGCTCAACTTTTATTCGCTTTTAAAACTTTCTTACATATTATTCTTTTTAATATGAAATTCAGTTTTATCCTGCTCAAGACTAAATAGTGATCACTTCCAATTTCAAATCCTCTGTACACTCTGGTGTCCTGCAACAGAGAGAAAACATCACGATCAACAATAACATAGTCAATAAGACTTTTCTTACAATATTAATAATGGAAAAAGCTCACGTACTAAGATTATTTAATAGTATAATTTTCAGGCATCTTCAGTACATATTAAGTTCAAATTAAACAATAACTGACAATTCCAAAAAGCGCCACCAAATTGCTGGTGTAAGATAACTAAAAAAGGTCAATAAATTTCCTTTAAAAAAAAAAAATCAATACAATAAAAAGTTAGGAAAGATTAGCTGATTTGTAAAGTACTATCTCCCATAAAGGGGATAGACGTAAGCCATCGGATCTGTTTAAGTTAGGAGAATGAAGTAGAGTTTCACATGTTTCTTTATAAAGGCATTCCATGAGGAACTGACTTTTGTGAAGAACTCTTGTCTTTCTCCAATGAACTCTATGTCTAGTGAAGATGGCATGTTCTGCAAGTCCAGGCTTTTCAGGTTTAAAGTATTCAATATAAGATTGGTGTTCTTCTAGCCGAATAGAGGCAGATCTTCCCATTTGCCCGAAATAAGATAATCCACAAGAGCATGGAATCTGGTAGACACCTGGAAGATTAAGATGTGGAAGCTTGTCCTTAGGAGAACTGAGAAAGGTGGAGATTTTTCTAAACGGTCGAAAGGCAATAAAAATATTCAGTGGTTTTAAAACTTTTGCTATACGTTCACTGATGCCTTGTACATAAGGGATAGGAATGCGCATTATTTCTTCTGTGTTTGAAGAGGAAGATATATTAAAACTACTCAAAGTTGTTTTAATGAAGCAATTCTTATAACCATTAGATAGAAAGGAAGAAGTTATATATTTCAAGTTTACCCTAAAAGTAGAATCAAATAAGCAGTTAGCCTTTTTAGATCTTCTAATTCTTCGTCAACCAGATGGTAACCTATATTTCTCGGTTTATAGAAAGAAAACTCATACAGGCCATTATATCCATGCGGAATCTCATCACCATCCCAGTCAAAAGGCAGAACTAATAAAATACTGGTTCATCGGGCCAACTCCTTTTGTTCTTCAGATGATCTTTTACAGAAAGAACTACAATATATAACTTCTTCCTTTCTATCTAATGGTTATAAGAATTGCTTCATTAAAAGAACTTTGAGTAGTTTTAATATGTCTTCCTCTTCAAACGCAGAAGGATTAACAAGCATTCATATCCCTTATGTACAAGGCATCAGTGAACATATAGCAAAAGTTTTAAAACCACTGAATATTTTTGTTGCCTTTCGACTGTTTAGAAAAATCTCCACCTTTCTCACTTCTCCTAAGGACAAGCTTCCACATCTTAATCTTCCAGGTGTCTACCAGATTCCGTGCTCTTGTGGATTATCTTATTTCGGACAAATGGGAAGATCTGCCTCTATTCGGCTAGAAGAACACCAATCTTATATTGAATACTTTAAACCTGAAAAGTCTGGACTTGCAGAACATGCCATCTTCACTAGACATAGAGTTCATTGGAGAAAGACAAGAGTTCTTCACAAAAGTCAGTTCCTCATGGAATGCCTTTATAAAGAAACATGTGAAACTCTACTTCATTCTCCTAACTTAAACAGATCCGATGGCTTACGTCTATCCCCTTTATGGAAGATGGTACTTTACAAATCAGCTAATCTTTCCTAATTTTTTATTGTATTGATTTTTTTTTTTTTTTAAAGGAAATTTATTGACCTTTTTTAGTTATCTTACACCAGCAATTTGGTGGCGCTTTTTTTGGAATTGTCAGTTATTGTTTAATTTGAGCTTAATATGTACTGAAGATACCTGTGACACATAGGCGAAAATTATACTATTAAATAATCTTTGTACATGGGTTTTTTCCGTTATTAATTTTGTATCGATATGTCTACTCACGGTATACCTCTTTTAAAACTTGAGACTTTTCATATTCCTTGCTTCTTCTCTTCATGTGAATTTGTGCACATTTTTATGTTGGAACATGGTGTTAGTAATAACCACTCCATGTCCTGAGCAGAAATCCAACAGGTATTTGCCATTATTATTAGCTTTGATCTTTTCCTCAAATTTTCCCAAAATATTTTTGTATGTCTGACAATCATTTCCTATTCTGCTATTTAGATCCCCAACAAGGACCAGCTTTTCCTTTTTCATTGTGTCAGTTGCTTTTTCTAAAACATCACAAAATTCCTCCACTTCTACCTTAGTAGAACCTTCTGTGGGACCATAGGCACAAATAAGTCTCATTGTCCAATTCTGCATTCTGATATTAGCCCACATCACTCTACTTGAGACTGCCTGCCATTCAAGAAGATTAGCCTTGTATTTGGTGTTGAATACTATGGCGATCCCTTCGTTTTCTTGATTGTCATTTCCTGAATATAACATTTTGTATTTATTGCTCAGAAAGATCTCACCAGTTTTTGTCTTTTTAGTTTCAGTCACCCCTATTATGTCGATCTGGTACTTATGTAATTCTTCAGCTAGCTCCATTTCTTTGCCATTCAGGCTTCTTATGTTGAGTACCAATCTTTAAATCTGGTGATGTTGAGTTGGGGTGTGCTTTCAGATTTGTTCCAGTAGCTGACTTTTCGCTGTTCGCCCTGGTTCCCTGGTGAAAACAACAAGGGCCTTGTTTAACCGAGCGATGCCCCAGCCAGCAGGAAATTTTGTCATATTGTACCATTATGTTGTATATTGGTTTAAGCCAATAAGAATACAATATGGTCAGCTAAATCCCAAATTGCACCCATCCTCGTTTCAGTATCCAGGTAGATACCCAACAGGGTGCACCACGAGAAGGTGAGGATTGGACATTAGGTCAGAAGCCCTGGTCAGTTCTCCGCATTCCTTTAAAGGCTATGTGGAGGTCTCCTCTCAGTTATACAGCTTTGACCCTTAAGCACCCCTTTATATTTTATTATATATATTTTTTTTTCCTGTGTAGCTCAGTGGATGTGGCATTTGCACACCACGGCACTTGGCCGCACGAAGGAAGACTTGGTTTCGAGTCTAGTCGGTGACTAGAGGAAATTTTTCTAAGCCTTTTTTCGACCGGTTCCCAAGTTAGTCGATCTCTGGCATGGGCAAGCGAGTTTTTCCTCCTGGAAACTCGGGTTTTTCGTCCCGTAAACTCAAGAAAATCGTTGGTACTAGTGGAGATTGAAACTGCCCACTCAATCTCCAAAAAGGTAGATAGGGCTAAATGGCCTTGCCTACTCCCCGTATACGGGAATAAAAAGGTGTTAGCTGATTTATTTTTTTTTGATATTTTTTCCTTTTTTTTTTTTAATTTGACAAAGTTTTATCATTATCATACAGGCTATTTACATTTAGACTATTCATGTATTGTATTTTGGTTTAGTACAGAATGTTATATACTAATAATAATAACAGTAATAATAATAATTATTATTATTATCATTATTATTATTATTGGTTAAGGCAGGGGTCGGCAAACCGGGGTAAATTACCCCAAGTGGGGAAAAAATTAAATTCTTGGGGGTAATGAGGACTGAATAGACATAAATAAAATTATATAAAAAGCACATTCCTTGTTATGACAGCAATTTTTCTTCTCGCAACACTGCATCTGGCCAATGTAATATACGTGTTTAGGAGACGTCACGCCATGTTGAACTCCAAACAATTTGGTTGCTAAGGCGTTGTCATGTGGCTAAACAGATATTATTTTTCAGTTGTCTATTACCTGCCTTAACCTTATTTTTTGACTTAAACAAAGCAAAAACACATGTTTTTGCTTTGTTTAAGTCGATTTAACTAGTTATTTAATTTAATTTATTTCAATAGTTCTATTTTAAGTGTAAGATTTTCATTTATTAACCATATTTTAGTTTCATGTTAGTTCAATAATTTGATTAATATATTTTCTCCTTGCTTTATTAATTTTCGATAGTCAATAAAATAATTAAATACTACCTTCATCCTGAGGACATGTCTTGGTGTCACATTTACCAATTAAATTATTGTAAATTTAAATGAACTTTAAAAAACTTAAATTCAATCACTGTCTTTTTTACCCTTCAGATGACATCAGCTAGAAAAAGAATATATGGAAGAGTTCCTCAATTATGGGTTTACACAAATAGAAGACAGAGGAATAATGAAACCACAGTGTGTTGTCTGTTTGAAAGTACTGACTGCAGAATCTTTTAAAAAGAGTCAATTGAAGAAACACTTGGATAATTTGCACCCACATTTGTCTTCCAAACTGCAGGAATACTTTGTAAATGTCTGTCAAAAGACAAATACTGGACAGCAACTTGAGAGGCCACTTCAAGCAACTTCGGCATCAAAGGCTAGCTTTGAAGTGGCCAAGTTGATTGCCCAAAACAAGAAACCATATACTATTGGTGAGGAATTGGTTAAACCAGCAGCTTTGGAAATGGCAGAGATTATGTGTGGTCAGAAAGAAGCCATGAAACTAAATTCAGTGCCCTTGTCTGCAAAAGTTGTGAAAGAAAGAATTTCTATTTTAGCAGAAAATGTGAAGGAACAAGTTATTTCTTCAATAAAAGAGAGTAAATGCTTTGCTATTCAGCTTGATGAGACTACAGATGTCAGTAGTAATTCACAGTTGATGGTGTATGTTCATTACAAAGGTTTACATGCAATTGAAGAGGAATTGTTGTTTTGTTCTCCTCTCGAGTTGTGATCTCGTGGAATTGATGTCTTCAATAAAGTTAATGAATACTTTAATAATGTTAATTTAAAGTGGGAAGATTGCATTGCTGTGTCTGTTGATGGAACTCCAGCTATGTTGGGTCGTGTAAGTGGTTTTTCGGCTTTGGCGAGAGAAAATAATCCAAAAATTGAAGTTAACCGCTGTATGATCCATCGGCAGGCACTGCTTGTGAAACATTTGGAACCTGCACTGGAAGCCATCATGCATGATGTTATCAAGGTTGTCAATATTGTCAAAGGACATGCACTAAACAGACGACTATTTCATGAATTATGTAAAGATGGTGAGGCTGAATATACAGACCTACTTTATCATACAGAAGTGAGGTTGCTTTCACGTGGAAATGTTCTGAATCGAGTGTGGGCTCTCAAAACTGAACTTGAAATTTTTATGGTTGAGCAAAAGCATGTTCTCACAGATAAGTTTACAAACTCCTTGTGGGTTGCACATCTCGCATATTTAGCTGATATTTTTGAGTATGTGAATGCATTTGCCTATTTTGTCTATCAACCAACCTCTGCAATCCACAAACTCCCAATCTGTCAAGTGTAGGAAGCATTTTTTTACATCACTCACCAACTTAGTCACTCTCTTCTGAATCCTCTCCACAACCTCCTCATCTCCAAGGAATCCAGGTGACCAGGCTAGAGCACAGTAATCCAATTGTGGAGGTATCAACATCTTATAAAGGGGAATAATAACCTCTTTATCTCTGGATGTTAGTGTGCTCTTCAATAACCAAATAATCCTATGTGCAATCTTGGCCACCTTAGCAATGTGTCCCCCTGAACTTTATATCCCTATCTACCAACACCCCTAAGTCCCTAGCCTCATCAATCTCTTGGATTAACCACACTTTTCCTTAATTTCCAGGGATGACCTCTTGTTCTTCCATCACTATCACACAGCTGAAATATTTCCCCTACATCAATCTTATAAAATCCTTTTAGTGATTTAAATGTTTCTATCATATCCCCTCTTCTCTGCCTATCAACCAACCTCAGCAATCCACAAACTCTCAACGTGGTACACAGCCGTTTATCTTTTAATCCCAAAATGCATAACTGTACACTTTTCCACATTGAACTGACATCATTACCTTTTGCCCATTTTGCCAGCTTATTTAAATCATCCTGCAAACTCTCAACATCAGCTTGATTTTTTATTGCACTACCCAACTTTGCATCATCAACAAATAACTGAATATCTCTCTTCAAGCCATTTCCTATATCATTTATATACAAATTAAACAATAACGGCCCAAGCACAGAGCCCTGAAGCACACCACTGTTCACCTGCCTCATCCTGGACTTTGCTCTTCCATACACTACTTTCTGGTATCTCTCCATGAGCCATTCTCTTATCCCTATCACCAGTTTAGTATCCATCCCCATCTGCTCTAATTTGTGCAACAGGATTCCATTGGGTATCCTTTCAGAAGCCTTAGCAAAATCCAGAAGTATCACTGTGTGTAGCCATTTCCTTTGTCCAACTCAGATGCCATTCTATTATAAAAAGTTAATAAATTGCTAAGACAGGATCGACCTTTAACAAAACCGTGTTGGCCCCTATAGAGTATCATATTTTGATCCACCCATTCTTGAATTCTGTCTTTAACGAACTTTTCCAATACATTTTACCACCACTCCCAAGATGGTGATTGGTCTGTAATTAACTACTGCAGTCTTAGAGCCACCTTTATGAAAAGGAACCACTTTGCCTTCCACTCTCTCTCTCTAGGGACCATACCAGAGTTCAAACTTAAGTTAAATAACCAAGTAAGAGGTGTTAATAATTCCCGCACATTCACGCAACACCTGAGCTGATATTCCGTCTAAACCTACAGCAGTGTTTGCATTTAAATTCTGCAATATACTAAGTACCTCTGATTTATTAACTTCACTTCTTACATTAGTTATTGCTACAGGTACAGAGATATCCTCACTTGGGGTGACAGACTTTTGAAAAGTGATCACTCGGTAACTCTACTATTGCATCTGAATTTATCCTTCTGAAGTCACATAGCAGAAGAATTCTTTCGGCCCTTGATCTCCTTGGGTAAGGTCTTCTCATAATCTGATTTAGTTTTTCTTACTATGTTGGTAACCTTCCTGGTTTGAGCCTTGTACTGCTCATGGGTGTACTGATTGCCTTTCTCCTTGTAAATTCTCCATAACATGTTCTTTTTTTGCAGATCAAGCCTGATACTACTACTACTCATCCATCTAATGCCTACGTTATTTGTCTTCCTGACCATGGGAATACATTCTGATATTGCCTTCCTCAGATACCCACTGATTATATCCCATGCACTACTAACATCTTTTCCCTGCAATAGGTTCTGCCATGGGATAGCTGTAAGCTCACTACCACATGATCACTCTCACCAATTGGAGGTAACATGGACACCTTACTTATGCATATGTCCTCTGAACCTATGACCAGATCCAATACTCTCACACCACAAGTCTCTTCAATTATGTGCTGTTTCAAGTAATTATCTCTTAAAAGGTGTATGAATTCCATTTCCTTTTTGCCACGTGATATTTCCTTCTTCCAATTGATATCACCATAATTAAAATCCCTCATAATAATCACTAATCCTGCACTCATTGCACTAATTTGCTGATGCATGAATTCAATATTAAACACCAGACTGCCTCAAATGAACTATCATTCACACTTCTATCCTCTTGATATACTACTTTCTTTGGCTGCAACTCATCAGCTATCATCAGCAATACTCCTCCCTCTGTTCTGTCTTCTCAATCCTCCCTGAAAATACTGTACCCATCACATTCAATTCCAGTAACCACATCTTCTGCTGACAGCAAGGTTTCACTAATGCCTACAACTTTTGATGAGATTGCACTGACTAATGCCAAAAATTCTTCCCTCTTATTTCGAATGCTTCTTGCATTAGTATACAAAAATTGCAGATTCCCTTTAGTTCTTGTACCAACTTTAGAATTGATATACATACTATTAATTTCAGTAGTCCCATGCCAACTTTTATCCACTCTATTCTTCAAATTATTCTGTGAAAAAGGATCAACAGATATACATTCACTGAATAAGTTTCTCCCTCTTACACTCAACCTTTTCAATTTTAGTTTCCCTACCCAATTACTTCAACTTGTTCAGAAAACAGTATGTAGGCATCAGATGCTGGTGATTTGTAAAGTGTATATTGGTGGGAATGCTATTATACTTTGAAGGTAGGGTTAGCTGTTATGAAGAGAGTGGGATTTACATACACTATTTATGTTGTTTGGTATTTTTATGGATGGAATGTAGGTGTTGGATGCTGGTGATTTGTGAAGCGTATATAGGTGTGAATGCTATATTAATTGTGTTGGTAGTATAGCTTCCAGTTTGTGTTTGAATGTTCTGTAATTGTCTGTGTGTTTTAAATTTTTTGGTAAGTTGATGAGTAGCACGGGTATTAGATGTGATCTCACTGCAGAACTGTATGAGTTGTTGAAGGATCTAGATGTATAAAGAGTTGTGGTGGGTGTGTTATGCAAAATGTGTCTCTGTTCTTATGATAGGTGTTGAAATAATTCCTTAGTAACATATGGTACTTCAGATTTTTAATGCTCAGGATTTTGTGCATCATAAAGGATTCGGTTATTGGCTGTTGTATGTGAGGCCTCCAAATTTCTGTTAAAATAATTTTCCTATGTAATGTTTCTATTGTCGCTAGATGGCTGTTTGATGTGTAGACTTGATGATGTTATGCCGTACCTTAGTAGTAATTCACAAATACTGTGATACAGGAATTTTTGTACATTATATGGAATCATGTCTTTTACTTGGAAGAGTTTTACTGTGATGATCTGGAGTTTTATGGGTGTGATTTCCGGACATTTGCAGCTATTTTTGTTGTTAATGCTGCAGTATGTGTGACAGCGTAGCAATAGTGGTGCGGGGTGCCTAATTCTCAGATTATGTATAATTAACATCTGCATCTTGGTGCTGTTGATTATTATTGAGTTTTGGTAGAAGCAAGTTGTGATTTCATTTAGATCTTGTCGTGCTTTGGAGAGCAGTGTTGATGTCTGTATGGAGTGCTAATAGCACGGTGTGATCTGCGTACTGATATATTTGACTTCTGTGTGGTTATGAACGTCATTAATGTATGTGTTGATTAGAGTAAGTGATAATATGGTGCCTTGCAGGATACTGTGTTTTATTTGTATACCCCGGCTGTAATGTGTGCCTATTTTTGTTACTTGTGTTCTGTTTGAGGGATAGTTCCTGAACCAAATATGCAGTGTTTCTCTTATTCTGACTGAATGTAGTTTGGTCAACTGTATGTCATGTTCAAGTGTATCAAAAGCTTTAGTTAAGACAAGAATTATACTTCTAATAAGGTGATGGTGCGTTTTGTTTTCTGAAAGCCGTATTGGTTTAGTGAGATAATGTTGTACTTCTGTAAACAGCTCTGTCGTCTAGTGTGTGTTATTTTTTCAAGAATTTTGGAAATGTCTGGTAGGTTAGCTATTGGTTAACGACGTTCTGTGTATCATTTCTTTTGCCAGGTTTGTAAATTGGCATAATTATCACAGTTTTTAGTTGTTTTATGGAATAATACCAGTGTCAAATATTTTGTTCATGCATCTCACAAGCAGGGGTGCACCAGTAGTGTCCGATGCCTGTGTGCAAAACTTTAGTTGGCACCCCTATCCCCTTCCAATAAAAAAATCACTTTAAAAACACATTTTTTTAAAGTATTTCCTCCTCTTTGGCGCCTTTACTATCCTGGTGCCTGTGGGCGTTGCACATATGGTCGACGCGCCCCTGCTCACAAGTATAGGATTTATTTGTTCAAAGTATGTTAAAAGATCTGTGAGTCCTATTTTGTCTATTCCTGGAGTGGAGTGGAGTGGAGTGGAGTGGTCTTTGGTTTTAGCTGTGAGAGTGCTTCCTCCAGTTCCTGTTTTGTAACTGGTGGAAAATACAGTTTGCTGTTGACTTTGTGTTGGTAATTTTTCTTTGTTCGTTGTTTGATTATCTTTTTTGAGTTGTGTGATATTGTTTGTGAAAGAGTGGTTGAATAGGTCTGCTAGTTCCTTTTGGTTAATATATCAATTTTTTTGTGAGAAAATCTTGTGGTGAAGTTTTCTTTTTTGAACTTAGTAATTCGTTAAAGGTAGCTCATATTTGCTTCATATTTTCATTATATTCCATAAATGTTTGATAGTGGGATGTCTTTTTGCCCTATGAATTTTTGTTTTAAGTTGATTTCTTGTGTTTTTTTATATAATGTTTGTAGATTAGTGTTACTGGGTAACTTTTTAGTCTTTTTCATAGATTTTCATTTACAGTAATACTATTTAGAATGTTGCCATTTATCCATGGATTTTGACCCTCTAGATCCTTCAACAACTCATAGGCAGTTCCAGTCTGTTTTTCATAAGGCTGTCAACAATGCTTTTAATATGATTGAGTTTTGCTGTGTTGGGAAGGAGGGTGAGGTGACATGATGAAATGCAGTTGAGACAAAGTAATGATTGGCAATTTTGGCATTAATTACTGATGTGGTATATCTATGGATGGGAGCCCATATGTTGATATGGTCAATGCATGACTGTATTAGTGAATTGTTGAGTATTTTCTTCTCTTGTTGGAGAGTTTATGGTAGGGGTTTTATGTTATACTGACTTAGTATATCAAGGTATGTGTTAGTGGTTGAAGAAGCATGGGCAAGAGTATTTTATTATTATCATTATTCAGGCCTCCATGGAGTCAAAAGACTGATCGTGGGAGGTCCTTTCTAAGAAACACAAGTCTATCAAGACTCATCCAGAGAGGTCTCCTAGGAAACACAAAGTCTATCATACCACTCCTTAAACGCATTGACCATTCTCACTCTCACCACTCTATCAGGCATTGCATTCCATGGTTCAACCACCCTCCATGCAAAGAAACCACTCCTCTCCCTCTTTCTCACAGTTTCCTTTCATAACTTCCAGGGATGGCCCCTTGTCACGACTCCTTCCTGCTGTTCAACCAAGCGAAAGAATTCCCCAGTGTCAACTCTGTAACCACCTCTCAACAGTTTAAAAGTCTCAATCATATCACCTCTCCTTCTTCTATCCACCAAACTCTGCAGTCCACACACCCTCAGCCGATCCTCATAACTAACAATGTACAGTCCTGACACCATCTTAACGACACCATCATTTATGTTAATGTCTCCTATTAGGATGAGCCAATGTGTTGTACTGGGTTCAGTGCCACTTAGCCATGATTCTAATTCATGCAGAAAGCTGAGTGGATTATTATCTGTGGGTCTGTATATTATTTTTATTGTGTATTTGATGCTATATTTGTTGTTATTTATAATTTTCAAAATTAGTGTTTCCACATGTTTCAAACGAGTTTGTTTTTCAGTCACACTGTATTTTTCTTTGATAAATGCCAACATGCCACCTCCTCTTTTGTTTGGTCTGCATAAGTTGTGGGACTGGTAGTTATTAATGTTGTATGCTTAACGTTTTATGTCATTTATTGCAACTCTGGTCAGGATTAGTAGGTCTGTGTTTGTCAGTGTTATCAATGTAAGCCAGTGTTTCTTTATACTTCTTATGTTTGTGTGTATGATAGTGAAGTCAGTATTGGTGGAAGTGTTGTCTGTCCACTTCTTCAAAAACTTCGAAATTTATTTTCTGACTGGATATGTTCACCCAGATTTTAGATCAGTTTTTAAAATAATTTTAAATCTTGTTCTTAGGATGGGGAGAGTTAATATATTATTTTGGTAGACTGCATAGATCTGATTCTCTTGCAGTTATATAAACTCGAGTGTTTTCATTCTGTCTCATAAATATCTGTGAATTCTTAGTCAACAGGAACTTGTAGTTTTTCTCTCTTTTTGTTTTCCTTGTCTTGGTATTAAAGATTTTTAAGGTACAGAGTCCAGTGTTCAGATATATAGATTGGAATTCAGAGTTTCTTGTTAGTTAGGATCGATGTTGGCGACCTTGTTTTTTGCTTGCTGCTAGAATGCGGTCTCCCAGACTACTGCTGGCAAAATGAGTGATAATTGGTGGCAGTCTCTCTTTATTTTTTTGTGGGACTTGATTAACAGAGGTGATGTCTGTGGTTGTGACTGGATGCTAATTTTGGTGCCAATCAGTTGTATATGGTGTTTAAATCTTCTGTCTTTTCCTTTGGTATTCCCTCTATTTGAAGTTCTTTTTTTTTTTTTTTTTGTTCTTTTGTAGTATATGCTCGATTTGGCACTTGAAAGTGTTTACCTCTTTCCACAATTCTTTATTTTCACAGTTGAGGTTTTCTTGTACTTCTATTGCTACCGTTAAATTTGTTTTTATGTCTGATTATTTTTATAATTAAAGTTAATATAATTAATATTTTAGTATGTGTTGTTATGAAAGTGGTCTGAAAAATTCTCAGCCTAACAATGAAAAATCGAATTTATAATTTCAAAATTATTTTTATTTTTCAACATAATCTCTCTTAAGACTAATACATTTATTACAGCAATGCTCCAGCGCCATTATCCCGTCCTCCCTGTGGTAGTTCTCAGTAAAATCTGCAAAATACCCCTCTACAGCTGCAATCATCTTGATTCAAAGAAAAATATTGACCAACAAGGAAGAGTTTTAGTTTTGGGAAGAGACAGAAGTCGGAGGGAGCCAAATCTGGGGGTATAGGGTGGATGTTCCAGCAATTCATAGTGCAGATCCCTTAATTTTCCCATTGCCAAAACACCTTTGTGGGCAGGTGCACTGTCCTGATGAAAGATGATTTTTTTCTTCTGCAAACAAGGTCTTTTCTCACGAATTTGTTCGTCTAGTCTGGTTAAAAGATCAGAATAATATTCCCCATTTATTGTTTTACCCTTTTCAAGATAATTAATAAACAAAATGCGTCCCAAAACATCGATGCCATGAGCTTTCCTGCTGAAACCTATGAAGAGAAGAATGCCCATAAACTTTTATGAACTTCGAATGAATTTCTTTTAGCGTTAAACCTTCTTTTACAAAGAATTTTATAACTGCACAATACTCAGTTTTATCCATTTCAAGGGATACAGACAACACTTTTGCTTCAAACAGCTGTATAAAACAAATTATTTGATAGAATGACTTGCAATTTCACATGGATACTTATGACAGATGTGCCAACTTAGAAAAAAAATCATGCTGATAGTGTTGCCATCTATGATCGAGGACGAGAACTTTTCTGACCACCGTCATATTTCCTGAAAATAATAGTTATGAGAAAATGATTGATGGAGTGTCTGTGAGAGAAGGGTGATCTGTTAAGTGGATTGTCCTCTTCTTGATACACTGGAGGTTTGGGCTACACCATCCCAAATGTGGGAACATTAATCTAAAATCAGACAGGAGTCAGAAGTAGTCTTTTGTACAAAAAAAGAATACCAAGTTTTTAGCAGCTTAGGAGGCAATTGATATGTCAAAGAAGAGAAAATTGATCAATACCAGATACTAAAATATTATCAAAAGTAAGAAGGAAATCAAGTAAGATCCTTTTTCTGAGAAATAATATTGAAATTCAATATATTATCTTTACTCCACTTGAGAATGGCAAGGAAATTAATGTTTATGACATTTTGCATATGGAAAACCTAGAAACTTTAATTATTTAAGAGCACTATAAAGTTTCTCGAATGAAGAAGAGATTGATGTGTACTGTAAAACTAATAATAGAATCTGAGATTGGTTAGAGGGGTTACTGATGTATAGTTGGAAGCATACTAATGAAAGCACATCTGTATGCTTCCTCCAGAACATTGACAGAAGAATGTGATGAGCAGAAACCATCCATTATGAAATGCAAAGAATGACCAGTGATGAAGTGGCTATCCAGTCACAAAGGGAAGAAGGGAGATCATAAGATTTTAACTTAGTGAGAAAGTGTTTGCAAGCTAAAATTCACAAAGAGTTTTAAAGCCAGAAGAAGAAGAAGAAAGTGTATGCAGGGCTTGATCAAATGCCTGGAAATAGCAAGCCACCACATGAGTTTCTTTAAACTTTTCTGTGTCTTATCAAAGGTGCAAGTTTGGTTAAGAGATCCGCTGTGTTGGATAGAATGGAATATCTATTTGGTGGGCCTCCACGAACAGATTTACTAACTTCTCTAGTTTACAAACTGTGGTTTTATTTAATTATTAGATTTCCTTTAATGAAGTGATATTTTGTATAAATTTCCCTTTCAGAATACTGTCAGTGTTACTACTGATTCAAATGTTACAGCTATACATAATGGGAAATTGTTGACCATCTGTAACAGCTGGGTTTATTTCCATTGCTCCATTTCATATATTGTCAAGTTTGTTTGAAAGTTGATTTATATGGTGATGTATTAAATTAGATTTTAATTTAAAAGTGCTTTTTATGGATTGCAGGAGATCAAGTTATATAATCACAACGAAACTTTTTTGGGGTGGAAGGTAAGTGTATGCCTTATCTAAATATGATATGCTGTAATTTTCAGGAATTTCTTTATTTTAGTAAATAACCTGAATCACATTTTTCTGCTTTGTAAATACTAGAGCAGAAACAGAAAGAGGACTTTCAAGGAAACATATTATCGAAGGCAAGTTTGGGTAAATGATCCTTTGACCACTCTTTAAGGTTGTGTGGCTGAAATAGTTATGAATGCTTTAAGATAACTGTGAGTTTCAAAGCATGTGTGCATGTGTGTGTGTGTGTGTGTGTGTGTGGTTGGTTGGTCGCATAATTGCATGCTGTAGTGTTTGCTTTTTTTTTTTTGTTTTTCTTTCTTTCTTTCTTTTTTTTTCTTTTTACCTTAGTGTTTCAGTAGTTCAGTTCTTCAGTGCATGAAGACGTGCTTGTCACTGTAATACTATTATTGTTGAATATCTAAATATGAAGTAAATTTCATAATAATGTAGATGATTTGTTCTTTTAGATTTTTCTGATATACAATTATTTTGTTACTGTAGAATTTGAGTATGTTCAAAGACAATATTCAGCCATTTGACAACTGCAATAATGGCATAGAGATCATTAAATTGACAAGTTGACTTTCACTATAGCAAACTGGTGAATCTACATGAATAGTTTGTTGTAATTGATAATTCAATATTTGTGAATTTGTGAATGCTGTACTTTAGAACAGCATTGTGCCTATGAAGATTTGATTGGGACTCTTCAGTAATTTTTGATAGTGAGTGGGTTTGTTATGATTATATTAACTATAGTAAGAGTAACTGTTTATAAAATATAAAATAATTTCAAGTAGTCCAAAGTTTCTTCAGCTTAAGGTTATTTCTGGCTGCCTCAATCTCAAGCAAAGACGATTAGATAAATTTTATGTAATAACTGGAAAAATTGTCTGTATTTTGATGAAATTTTATTGATTTGTGATAATTAAAACTAATTGCATACGGTTCTCAAGACTGCTGGTAGGTTTAGTCACATTTGTTTTCCATCCACAGAAGTCTCCGAAGAAAATTAGGTTACTCATTTTTGTGTAATGTTTGCTTATAGTGAATGAACACAATATGGTAATGTAAACAAGGGTTTACTAATGGGCAGCATGAAAACAAATTTGGTGAGTGATTTCTTGAAGATAGCATTGTCGTGAATGGAGTATGTATGCATGGTGAAATGTAAAGGATATGTTGGTAAAGAGATTGAACGTAAGAAGGGAATCAGAAGTAATGCGAGACAAAGGACAGTGAACAGTCTGAGATTATTATTATTATTAACACCAGACCTCCATGGAGTTTAAAGACTCATCGTGGGAGGAAAACACTGTTACACACAAAGCCCATCAAACCATGCTTTCAACTCATTAAATGTATTTGCATTCAGTCATTACAATATCAGGATGCATTTCACTTACCAACCACTCTCCATGTAAAGAACCTACTCCTTATGCTCCTGCTCACACTGTCGTTATACAACCTAGAGGTATGTCCCCTTGGTCTACTCCCCCCCCCCCATTCTACAAAAAATTTCTTCCACATTAACCGCTTGATAACAAATCATTACCAACTTAAATGTCTCAATCATATCCCCTCTCTTCCTCCTATTCACAGTGCTTTGCAAACTGCATTTGCTTAATCTATCCTCATATCCCACATCCCATGGTAATGAGGATATATTTCCAACATATCCTCATTACCATGAAAATGAGGGGACCAAATCTGTGCACAATAATCCATATAAGGCTGATCAATGCCTTATATAATGGAACCAGAACCTCTTTTCTGCAAGTTAAGGTACCCCGCATCGTTGCCATAATCTGATGTCATGTCTTCATAACTTGTGCATTGTGGCCTCTAGAATTTCAGATCCTCATTCACTACCACTCCAAGGTCTCTTATCTCCTTAACTTCCTCCAAAATTTCTCCACTAAATGTATACTTTGCATCTCATTGTTGCCTACCAAATTTCAGAACTTTACACTTGGCAACATTCAGTTAACAGTTCCATGCTGTTGCCCACTCATAAAATCTATGCACGTCCTCATGTAAGGCTACAACATCTGCTTGATTCCTTGTCATTCTCCTCAGTTTTACATCATCTACAAACAGTGGTATATGACCAGTTAAACCCATGTCAGTATCATTAATATACAGATTAAAGAACAATGGTGCAAAAAATGACCCTTGCAGCACACCACTAGTGACCTTCCTCTATATATCTGTATATTTCTGGAGTTTTCATACCTTAACCAAAACTCATAACACATATAACTGATCTATATATCTGGAGTTTTCATACCTTATCTGAAATTCCAGATATATAGATCGGCCTATAACCTTTTGCCTTAGCTTTATCACCACTTTTGTGAAATGGATCAATTTTGCCTTCCTTTGGGACATCTGCTGTTGCAAGAATCTTGTTAAAAAGGTAGGCCAAGCTATCAAACCATGCTTTCAACTCATTAAATGTATCTGCATTCAGTCACTACAATATCAGGATGCATTTCACTTACCAGCCACTCTCCATGTAAAGAACCTACTCAGGGAGTTAGCATCAAGGCAGATGCTAACTCCCTGAAACATTCCCTCAAGAACATAGTGATATGTCATCAAGTCCTATTGCCTTATTGACATCAATTTATTAACTCCTCAATATATATACCTTTTATTGCTCATTATTAAGTCCTCTCCCATTTCCTTCTCTACACTTGAGCTTCTGATTTCACACTGAGGATGAAACACCCTGATGAACTGCTCACTGACCACCTTGGCTATGACCTCTGCAGCAGCCACCAAACTTCTGCTTCCATAATCATTAATAGCATCTTAACATAATTCTTCCTAGCCTTGTTTTCTGATTTCTGATCATACTGCGCTTTTGTTGTCCTTACCAGCTGAGTCACTCTCCTGACCTGCTTTTTATACTCTTGACGCAATTGGTTATTACCATTATTCATCTTATGCTGCCTCTGAACTGCCTTCTTCTTACTGATTTCATTCTTAATCCCTTCGTTGATTCATTTTACACCTACCTTATTCAGCCTTTTAACTTTTTTAATACATTCACACATTGATGCTGTTATGTATTTCTTTGTCAGTTCCCAAGCAGTATTTATTTCCTTGCACTGAACTCCTCATTCCATGCTATAGCTTCAAGCTGTCTCCTAAGTTTGTTATAATAACCAGCCTTTTACTTCCATAGATAGGGCGCTCATGAGTCAAGCACAGTGACATGTATAAGAAGAGCTCCTGATTGGGATAAGTTTTCTAGGAAAATAATTAAATATATATGCGTAATTGTTTGAGTAAGAGAGGCTGTAAATGTTGTGCGCTACCAGTTTTATTAGTGTGGGGGATTTTTTTTTGCCAAAACTTAATTACGAAATCGTTATTATTAGACTTAGTAACCTGCAAATGCAAAAAATGGTGGTGGCATTGTCATTCCATGACTTTAATTTAGATTTCAGTCGTTTTGTTAAGTGTGAGTTCTGTTATATGTATTCTTTCGATTACATAAATGATTTGTGGATATTTGGTGAAAATGGAAGGAGGTGTGTGCGAAGTGTGACCTGAACGAGGAATTGATAAATGCAAATATGAAATTGATGACAGAAAGTGCTAGTAGCGAGAATGTCATGGAAAAATGGGTGCACGTTTGAAAGAGAGGCGCAAACATGTTAAAAAATCAGTAAAAAAGAAAAAGAGCGATTTGAAAATCGTAACGGATGTTAAAAGGGACAAACGTGAGGTGAGAGTGGTGGAAGGACATGAAATTGAGAGAATGAATGAAACTAGAAATGGTGTGACGCAGAAATCGAAAGTGAAAAAAATCGAAAGAATGGATGATAGCGAAAAAAGAATGAATGATAGCAAAAGATCGACACATTTTGGACTGAAAGAACAGAAACAAAGAAAGATGAATGAGTGTGAAAATGGGAAGAATGATAGCGAACGTTGGATGGATGTTGGATCGAAAATACGGAAACAAAGAAGGATGAATGAGAATGAAAGTGAGAAGATGGGGTCGAAAGTTAGAAAGTTAGAAAGATTGAATGATAGAGAAAATGCGTCACGAGATTCGGAAGTTGAAATGGATTGGATGAGGATGGAAATGAAATGGATGCGGAATGAAATTAAGAAAAAATCGGGTAAAAACTATTAAAATAAATAATGATGCCATGAAAGAGTTAACGAAAAATGAGCGAGTGGGTTTTTTGGTGACTCCATTATTAAAGGTTTGTTGGATAAGAGGATGCACAAGGTATGTTTTCCAGGCAGTAAAATGAGTACAGTGATTGAGGCAGGAGCGAGCAAAAGAGTTAATAGGTACAAATGATTTGAGAGAGGACAAAGAGTATATCAGAACGGATATCAGGAGGCTGCTTAGAAGGATAAAAGAGAATAGTGTGACAGGAAGGGTAGTTAGCGTGTTGCCTAGGTATGATTGTGGTGAAATGAGGCAGAGAGCAAGGATTATGAATGATATGCTGGCTGAAATGTGTGAGGAGACGGGAGTACAGTTTGTTAATGTGTGGAATGAGTTTGAGGGACGAAGTCAGCTGTATAGGAGTGATGGACTGCATTTGAGTGGTTATGGTGTGAGTCACTTGGAAAGACTGCAGCTGGAAGGTGGAGAAGTGAATAGACAGAATGAATCAGATCGAGTGGGATGACGTGGAAGAGTAAGACAGGAGAGATTGAAGAGGTGGTTATGAATGGGGAAGTGAGTGGTATGAGTATAGAAAATGAGAGAATGGGTGTGCAAGAGGAGCAGGGAAACGGGGAGGCTCAGGGTAGACAGGGGTACACAGCATGAGAAAAAAGGTGGATGTTCCAAGAGGAGGTGAGCATGTGTAGGGGGAAAAGGAATGGGATGACCAGGGATCAAGAGGAAACAGTTGGAATTGAAAAGTGTTTTAAAATGAAGAAGCAGAAAGGAAATGGCCCCAGACCAGCATAGAGAGATCACATTGAATGAGTGGTATCAGTGGAACTAGCTGTAGATCCAGAAATGAGCTGTTGTGTTTATATACAAATGGTAGAAGTATAAGAAACAAGGCAGATGAAATGGTTGCAATAATTGCGTCTGTTCACCCAAAAATTGTCGGAATAAGTGAGACATGGTTGGAAGAGGATGACATCCTGACAGGAATAGAGATGGAAGGGTTTCGTGAGGACAGAAGGGGTAAAAAGGGAGGGGGAGTGCTATTGATGATAGAGAAAGAGTTATGTCCATATAAAGTAAAGATGCAAGAGGGAAATAGTGCCAGTGGTTTTGAGGCCGTATGGTGTGAGATAGAGGTGAATGGAATCAAATACTTGGTGGGATGTTGTTATAGACCAGGTAATGTGGATGGTGGTGGTAATGAAATGTACAATCAAATTAGCCAAATAAATAAGAAAAGGGTGATAATTATGGGTGATTTTAATTATGGCAATATAGACTGGAATGATGAGATAGCAACTGGAAGTAAAGAAAATGAGTTTCTTGAGTTTTTGAGGGATAACTACCTCAGACAGTATGTAACAGAGGGCACATGGGGATTGAAGGTCTTTTGGATTTGGTCATTTCATCAGAGGATGTAATTATAAATGAAGTGTCAAATCATCCACTAATTGGTGAGAGTGACAATGAGGTGGCAGTGAGAGGACCTCTGTGAGTAAAGGGTGTATGTGGAACTACAAGGGGGGTGATTATGAAGAGCTCAGGAGACAGCTTGCAGATGTAGCGTGGAATGAGGAGTTAGCTGGAAAAGAGATCAATGCAGCTTGGGGGATTTTCAAAAACTGTTTAGTAGATGCAATGTCTAAAATGTATTCCAAGGGTGAGAAGGTTAAATAAGGTAGGTGTGAGATGGATGAATAAAGAGATTAAGCATGCGATACAGAGTAAAAGTGCATTGTGGAGGCAGCATAAGAGAAGTGGAAATAACCAATTTCATGAGGTCTACAAAGACCAGGCAAGGAGGGTGACTTGGTTGGTGAGGGTCGCTAAAGAAAATTATGAACAGCAGTTAGCTATTGAAGCCAAAAAGAATCCTAAGGAGTTCTTTCAATCAATACGTAGCCAGCAAAAGAAAGAATGATTATGGAAGGATGACATTGATTGGAGAAAATGGTATAAAGACAGCTGTTGCAGAATGTGTGGTGGAGATACTTAATGAGCAGTTCATAAAGATCTTTCAATCTTGTGAATGTGACTTCATGGAGGGATTGAGAGCAGTTGATGATGGGGAGGAGAGACTGACTGTACGTGAGCAAGAGGTGTATGGGGAGTTGAGTAAACTAATGTTAATAAAGCTGTGGGACTTGATAATATATCACCACGTATTCTGAAAGAATGTGCCTGGGAGTACACCTGCCTTGACATTTTTTTTAATATGAGTCTTGCACTCGGTCAAGTTCCTAAGGAGTGGAAGGAGGGAAAGATTGTGCCACTTCATAAAGGAGGTGATCGAACTCAAGCATCAAACTATAGGCCTATCTGTGTGTCAGGTGTTAAGTTGTTGGAGAAGCTTGTGAGAGCTAGGATCTGGAGATCTTGTGAGAACATTGGGTTGATAACAATGGTATTATCTTTGATGGACAGCATGGATTTCCTAAAGGGAGGTCATGTTTTTGTAATCTACTTACTTATTACAATAAAGTGACTGCTTCCTTGGACAGAGGAAAAGTAATATACTTGGATACACAGTAATATACTTGGATTTCGCAAAGGCTTTTGATACAGTACCTCATGATAGGTTGACAGTCAAACTACAGCAGATGGGGTTGGATATTAGATTGGTGCATTTAATTGGAGACTGGCTATCTGATAGGTATCAACAAGTTGTATACGGGGAAGCGATATCCTGGAAAAGGAAAGTCACTAGTGGAGTGCCTCAGGGGTCTGTTTTAGGTCCATTAATGTTTAACGTGTATATTAATGATATAGGTGAAGATTTGGATGGAGATATTCGGTTGTTTGCAGATGATGCAAAGTTGGGACGAACCATGAAATGAAGTGTAGTGAAGATGTTGTGGCCTTACAGGAAAACTTGAATAGATGGAGTGATTGGGCACAGAAATGGGGATGTGATTTCAATGTTGCAAAATGTAAGGTTTTAAAATTTGGAAAACAAAGATGAGATGCAGAATATATGCTTGGTGAGAATATATTGTTGGAAGTAGAGGAAATAAGAGATCTGGGGATGATAATGGATAAGGATCTGAAATTTAGGGGACACGTCGCCAAAATTGTGAATGCAACATAAAGACTTCTGGGAATGATGCGGGGGACACTGACATGTAGAAGTAGGGAGATTCTTCTTCCGTTGTATAAGGCTTTGATTAGGCCACACATGGACTATTGTGCCCAGATTTGGTCACTGGGTTTTCAGAAGGATGAAGAGATGTTCAAAAGGGTCCAAAGGAGACTGACTAAGGTAGTTTCTGACCTCTGGAATGTTGAGTATGAGGAAAGATCGAGAAGATGTAATTTGCAGAGTCTGGTGGACAGGAGGAAGAGGGGGAGATATGAAAGAGACCTACAGATTGGTAATGGGTTGTTATAGGATCAATGCTGGAGAAGTTTTACAGAGAATAGTGGGAGATCAGGGGAGAACCAGAGGTCATCCCTGGAAAGTGTATAAAGAGGGTGTGAGTAGGGGAGTGAGAGGCAGGTTTTTTTTGTGCAGAGTTGTGAATGATTGGAATGCCTTGCCTGAGAATGTGGTGTCTGCAAAAAGTTTGAATGTGTTTAAAAGACAGTATGATGAGCTGTGTGTGATGAAAGGACCTTCCGGATGAGTCTTTGACTCCATGAGGTCTTGGAGTGGTAATAATAATAATAACAATAATGGTTGCACCTGTTTGACAACTTGTATAGCAGAGTATATAAGTTCTTTTCGCTATACCCTTTGGTATCTATTTGGTCTAGCTACTCACTGATGAAGCCTAAAAAAAGGCTGAAACCGGTCTGGGTAGTGACCTCCCATCATAATGTAATAACAGCATACATTTCCTAGGAAATTTTTTTTTACATTATGGAAAATACCAAGAATAGCGATCAGAACTTCACCACCTTTGCTGCGAGTTACCAGAGATTGTACTACGTACTAGGATTACTTGCATTAGCTCACGCTAGTAATCGCTGATACTTTGATAGTTTACTATATTTGGCATGAAACTCTCTGATTCCAATCTTTGAGTTTCTTATTTGGTTTTAAATCAATGTGGGATTAATATCCCCTTAATTTAAATAATAATAATAATATCCTTTCCTCACAGATGTCTTCATATGGCTAGTTACAACCCATGTGATCACTGATCACTCTTACCAATTGTAGGGAAGTAGCAAATCCCACTCACAATTACATCCTCTGATGAAATGATCAGATCTAAAACTCTCAATCCTTGTATACCCTCCTTTACATGCTGCCTGAGATAGTTGTCAGTCAAAAACTCAAGAAATTAATTTTCCTTATACCCAAATGGTATCTCTACATTTCAATCTACATGGCCATAATTAAACACTTCCATAATAATCACTTTCCTTGTTCACTAACCGAAGTTGCTTATACACTTCTTCATTACCCCCCCCCCTCCACATTCCCTGACCTATAGCAACATCCAACAAAATATCTTTTCCTGTCAACCTCCAAACACACTGCCTCAAAACTATTGCTACAGTTTCCCTCTTTCTAGTCTGTCTACCTTATGTGGACATAATACTCCTACTATCAGCAGAAGCAGCACTCCCCCTCCCTTCTTGTTCTTTTTATTCTCACAAAAACCACTGTACCCTTCCATATCTACTCCCGTTAGGATATCATCTTCATTCAACCATGTTTCACTTATTCCAATGATATGGGGGTGAATAAGCACAGCAGTTCACTTTTAGGTCTATTACCAGTCTTACCCAATCCACTTGTTGGTTGCAATTTTTCCATTACACCTGCCCTTGCTCAATCACTTTTCCTGCTTATTACATATATTATTACTGCTTATTACATATATCCACTCAGCCTCAACTACTGCACTTGTATCTTGATCTATTCCATTTGTATGCTGATCACCGATAAGTGATGACTTATGTCCTCTGAGATTGGAGGATTTGGAGGGAAGTGGCACTAATAGTTTTGAAAGCATATGGTATGAGGTAGAGGTGGGCAAGTAGGATATTTAGTGGAGTGTTTCAACAAGCCAGAGAGCACTGAGGGTGAGGAGCAGGAGATGTTTAGGCAGTTGACTTTTGCACATGCAAGAAGAAGATTGATTGTTATGGGAGATTTTAACTACAGCAGTATAAATTGGAAAGAGGAAACTGCATGTAGTAATAAAAAAATGGAATTTGTAGAATTCTTGAGGGACAAATGTTTTAGGCAACAGTAGAAGGATCACAAGGTTCTAGAGTTTTGGATTTTGTCATAGCATCAGAGGAGCTGATTATAACTGAGATGACATCTCTGCCCCCAGTTGGAGAGAGAGAGTGATAGTGTGGTTTGGACTTGGAAGTTGAATAGACATGCAGAAGTATCAAAGAGAAAGGAATGTATGTGGAATTATAAGGCAGGTAATTATAATAATCTCAGATATCAACTTGGGGCAGTTCCGTGGAGGGAGGAATTGGAAGAGCGAGATATCATTAGTGCTTGGTAAATTGTGGAGAAATATTTATTAGCATCAATACGAAGCTGTATACTGTGAATGAAGAAGAGAACACAATTTGGTGTGAAGTGAATGACAAACAATATCAAACAGGAACTGCAGGTAAAAAAAGAGGTTATGGAAGAGATATAAGGAGAGGGGATGGAGAGCAGATGCATGAAGAATATAAGACTCAGGACAGGACAGTCACTAGTATGGGAAGCAAGGCAAAACTGAAATATGTGAATTAATGAAATATGAAATATCAATGGGAGCGTGCAAACTGTTGGTGGAAGTAGGGGAGGCAAGGGATCTGGGGGTGATAGGAACCTGAAACTCCGGGAACATATTGCAAAGATGGTGAAGGTAACCCAGAGAATTGCTGCAATACTGAGAAGAATGCTGAACTGCAGAGATAAAAGAGTTGTATTTTCCCCTCTTTCCACCCCCTTGGGACTGACCCAGACCCGAGGCTCAAATTAAACAAAATGGTCAAGGGCACTGACAATTCTTTAGCCGCTTCACGTACGACACAAGCTGGTATACCATCCAATCCCACAGATGTATTGAAATTGAGGTTCTGTAATAGACTAGTTACCTCTACTTCATTCATCACAATTCCAGTATAAGCTGTTGGTTCTCCCATTCCTGCAATGTCACCACCTGGATGATATACTCTTGCAAAGTGCTCGCTCAGTAATTCCACTATATCGACTGATTCGGTTACCTCCCTACCCTCAGCATTTTTTAAGATCATTCTACCATGAACATTTTTCCTTTTACTTGCTACATATCGAAAAAACTGTTTGGGATTCTCTTTAGCCTGCATTGCCAATTTTCTTTCGTAATCCGCTTTTGCTTTTCTTACCACCCTTGTTACCATCCTGGCCTGAGCTTTATACTGTTCCTGCACATGCTGGTCACCTTTCTTCTTAAATTCCCTCCACAATTGTTTCTTTTTTTGCAGCTCAAGCTTAATAGTGTCATTCATCCATTTAACCCCTACTTGATTTATTATTCGGACTCTTGGTATACAGTCAACCATTGCCTCCTGCAAACACTTCTTAACCATCTCCCATGGTGGTTAAGATGTGTTTAAGAAGTGGTTAAGGTGGTTATAATAAATAACATCTTCCAAATTATCAAATGTTATCAGTCATGACAATGGACAAAATAAAATAGAAAGGAACAGAGTTTCGATATATAAATTATTCTTTTATATATATATTTTTTCTTTGAAAAATAAATCAAATTTTTGTTTTCAAATGCATTTTGAAAAAAGTTATGAAGCAAAAAAAAAAAAGTTGATTAATAAAATCACATTATTTTGACTGACTATAATGAATTTGTAGTAATCACAGGAATTTGCTGTAGTAATTTCCTTATGAATAGCATTGGACCTATGAGTGAGTTTGTTATAATATTACTTGCTATGGTGAAAGAAGAATTTAGATGTGTTTTAATTCTTCACATGTTGTTTGAATGGTGTTTGAGATATGTTTTTAATTTTCTGTTAATAAATATAGTGCATATAAAAAATATAAAAATAGAACAGTGAATACTCATACACCTATAACTAGATTTTTTTTTTTTTTCAACTGACTGATGCTCAGTTTAAATCAAAACCTTCATCTCTCTTTGTGTTTTAAGTAGACTTATTTAAGTAAACTGTTTCACATTGTTTGAGTTAATGGCTCTAGAGTAAATTTTACTATGATGTATTTTGACAACTATAATGGAGCTTTTGCAGTGTAAACTCTATCATCATACCAGCCTGGTTGGCCGAGTGGTTAGCATATCCGCTCTCCAGCCAAAAGGCTGCAGGTTCGAATCCCACCGTGGGCATGGATGTTTGTGATTGTCTGTGAATTACTAGTGGTGGTGGTCGGCGGAATGGCGTTGCTGTAGATGATGAAGGTAGTTGCGGTTGGTGGAGTGGTCGAGATGGAGAGTTGTAGAATAGGTGCCCTCCCACAATGAGTCTTTGGACTCCCTGGAGGGGTTACGTAATAATGATAATAATAATAATAATATTAGAGTATAGTAGCGTATAGTGGTGCTTCATGTGGCTTATACATTTTTTTAAATTTCATTTTAATGTTAGTAATTTTAGTAATTATTATACATAGTGTTTTATGTTTAGATTAATTTTTTCTTGTTATCAGTCATGTAAAGATAGAGAATAGAAAAAGAATATCAGCATAGGAAGTGGTCAGGAATTGTTTGAGTGAAGCAGTATCAGACAACATACTCACCATCAAGAGGATAAACCAAGTGAGGTTTAAAAGAAAACCTCACTTGGTTTATCACTTGGAAAACCTCAGGGTGCAGGCAAGAAGGATGACTAGTATAGTAAGAAAGGCCAAATCAGATTATGAGAGAAAATTAGCTAAGTAGGCCAAAGATCTAATAGAATTTTTTCACTATGTGACAAGTAAGAGGAAAAATGAGTATAGAAGGATGACTTTAATCATTGTTGATGGTAGGAAAGTACTGAAACAGAAGAAATAGTTGAGTTTCTGAATGATTGCTTTGCAAGAGTGTATCATCCAGGTGGATTTCCAATTGCTGATGTGACATTGACTGATATGAGAATTTAGGTAGATGAATAGCAGGTGTTCAACATATTTAAAAATATCAACAGTATACAGTAGTGAGAATGGATGGCATGTTGGCCTGTGTGCTACACAAATGTGTAAGAAAATTGGCATTGCCTCTGACGAAGTTGTTTAGTCTACATTTCCTCTCTGGCAAGGTTCTGAGGGAGTGGAAAGAGGGCAAGATAGTTTCATTACATAAAGGTTTCATTACATAATTGATCTGTAATTTGCTCCAAGTAGAAATTACAGCTTAATTAATATCTCAGTAGTTGGGAGTAAAATATTCAAAAAAGTTGATTAAAGGTAAAATCCAGGAATAGGTAGATAGGAATACAATACTCTATGGTGAGCAGCATGACTCTGTAAATTTAGGTCCTGCCTTAGTAATTTACTCACATTTAATAGAGCAGTGATTTTCAACCTTTTTCATAATATGGCACATCTAGACTAATTATTAAAATTCTGCGGCACACTAAAAATATATTCTTTTAATTTTTTTGACGATCTGGCAAAAAAATAGGCTTAATTTTGATTGATTTACATACAGAAGATATTAATAATAGTAATTACTTATCCTTTTTTGGGAGCTTCAAGGGAATAAATTTGCAAATTACGACATTATTTCTTTCAATTAATTTGTAAGAAATAATGTCATAATTTGCGAATTTATTCCCTTGAATAAATTCGCAAATTCACAAACTCGTGGCACACCGGTTGAAATTCACTGCTATAGAGTAATAAATAGATAAATAATAGAGTGACAACTGAATTAGATAAGGAAAATGATTACTGATACCGCTAGACTTTGCATAGATGATGAAGCAGTGGAGAAGATTCAGAGGTGAGTGACCAAGATGTGAGTGGTCTGTGGAATGTTTTCTGTGAGGATAGATTGAGAGTGTGTAGGTTGAGAAGATGGTTGATAGGAGGAAAAGTGGGGATATGATAGAAACATTTTAGTTGCTTTAAGGGATTTATAGGATTGATAGAGGAAAAATGTTTCAGCACCTGGCTGGAGGGGCCAGAACAAGGGGTGATCCCTGGAAGTTGAATAAAAGTGTGGTTAGTAGAAGTGTGAGGACTAGATTTTTTGCTTGGAGAGTCGTGAATGAGTCGAATGGGTTGCCAGAGTCAGTTGTGAGTGCTTTATCTGTTAATGGGTTCGAGAAGAGATATAATAGATAAAAAAGGGGTATTTCAAGTGGAGATCACAACTGGTTTTCTGGTGAGGTGACCTTCACAATGGACATGAAGACACCTGCATTAAATTTCGTCAAGAGTGGTATACAACTGAGTATACCACTCTTGACGAAGGTAAAGTATCCAGCGATGTAGAGAAAGTGCATGTGTTACAACTTATATTATCAATTGTGTGGTAACTGCCATAAAGCTAAATGTTTTAACTGTAGAGATTAGACATATCATCAGTCATTATCTCAAACCTGAACACCTCTGAAGAAACCTTTCTGAAGACTGCATTACTCTGTCCCCTCAGAACTTTTCCTGAAAGATTGGTAGCACCAGCAGAAGTTATCAGGAGACAGCATATACATTGGAGGCCAATAAAGAAAAGTTTTTGGATCGTTCAGTTAAGTCTAGAAAAGATAGTGCTTTCAAACACACTATACTCAGCATAATATTAAGCAAAAATAGTCCAAAAAGTTCCAGAACAACAAAACTTGTCATCTATGGAAGGACCATCATTAGTTAAATGGAATGGTAATGAAATTATTGTAATAACAACTGAACGGATAGATGACCAAACACAAACAATAGAAATCCTTCTACAAGGAGAAATCAGAGAAGAGGAAACAGAAAAGCAAGTAAGAGATCCAAAAGAACTTTAGTATCCAGAAGAAATCATCAAAAACGAAAGATTGAATTTAAAAAATAAGAAGAAACAAAAGAAATTAAAAGACAAGCTTAAAAAAAAGGAACAAAGCTTGTAAAAAAGTAAAACATGTAAAGAGTGTTGCAAGAGAATGTAGCAGTATTTTGAGCTGTGCTAAAAAAAGCGTTTTGAAGTAGTGAACAGTGTGACTTTTTATTGTATAACTGTGTTTATTTTTTTTCATGCTAGATGCAAATTTTCTTCAGTAGTGTTTATTGTTGGGATTTTGTTTGTTTGTGTATTTGCCACTTGAAGCGCATGTCTTTGACACAGAAAACTTTTGCATGAAGATAAAGTTCTGCCCTGGTTTTTTCCCAGTGGATATGTTGCAAGAATTGTTTCATGTATGCATTGAAAAATGTGAAAGATTTATGGACTGTTAGGGTGAATGAAAAGAAAAGTATTAATGTATGTGGAAAGGGTATTGATAGGTTAGAGCATTTCAAAATGAGAGCTAATGAGGATGAAAATGAAACAAAGTGAAGTGAAATGAAGCAACTGGATGATGAGAAGGAGGAAGGTTAGTATTATGAAGAAAGAATCAAAGGATAATCCTCAGTATATCCTCTGTAACACTATTGGAAGAACGACTGTACGTTGCACCCTTTGATTGGAAAAGGCCTAAGTTTGATTCTCGTTGTGATGGTAGGAATCTTTATATGGACTTTTTCAATTGAAGGTGAGTTAGTCGATCTCATATGGAGGTAGCAGGGTTTTTTCTCCCAGCAACTTGGGTTTTTCATCCTGCATGCAGACAAATCAGCCCTTCAGAACACACACAATTTACAGATGAAAAATACTAGTTGTGGTGGTGGTGGTGGGCAGTAGGGGGCATTGACATAGATGATTGGTAGTAGAGGTTCAGTGTAGTGGTGGAAACAGAGAGTTGTACAGTATGTCCTCCCTCAATGAGTCTTTGGACTCCTTGGAGGTGTCACGAATAATAATAATAATAATAATCATATACCATTGTATGGGAACTTGATCATTAGAGGTGATAGCTAATAAAGTACACAAAACATATTTTCCTGGTAGAACACTGAAACAAATACTGATGCTTTGCAGAGGAGGAAAGAGCAGGTATCAGAATTAGTTGAGGACACAAATGACTTGGTGAAAAAAGGAATGCTGATAGAGAATTGAGGAAGTTGTTGCCGGAGGTAAAGGATAATAGTGTTGTCGGAAAAGTTATCATGTTTGCCTAGATATGACAATAATGAGTTGAGAAGGAGAGCAGACATAATGAATAGCAATATGGCTGAGTTCTGTGAGTCAAATTTGAAGAGAAGTTGGAATGGTTAAAAGTTCATAGATTACATTTGAATGGGTTTTGTGTTGGGTATTTAGTATATTGTTTACTTAGAAGGCACAGAATCAAGAAGTTAATGCAGCTAACGATCAAAAGGTACTTGTGAAGAGGGATTGTACAGCCAAATTAGTTTACAGCAAGAGTTTACAGCATAGATACAAGGTTGAGGATGTGGTTGCAGCAGGACAGGGTGATGAAATGCATAAAATTGAGAATGAGACGGGTATGAATGGTAACCAGAGTCAGGATCACAGTAATGAGACTTGTCAGACCAAAGAAAGGTGTGATAATGTGGCTAAAGTAGAGAATATTGGTATTGGTAGAATGGCCTCAAAGACCCTGGAATTGTTATGTTGGTACACAAATGTAAGGAATATTCAAAACAAGAGAGATGAGTTTGTTGCATTGATTGAGTCAGTATGCCCAAACATAATCGGAATAAGTAAAGCTTGGTTGTCTGAGTTGTGTATGTTGAAACAGTCTCAAAAAAGGAGAATAACTGGTGACATGTCCTAGGGTTCAGTTCTTGGGTCTCTGCTGTTTAACTTGTTTGTAAATAATATATCACATGGACTGGCTGGGTGTCATCAGTTGTTTACCTATAATGCAAAGTTGGGGAAAATTTTAAGTAGCACTGCTTATGTTAATTCACTTCAGAGATTTAAATAGATTTTTGGCTTGAACAGAGGAGTGGGGGTTGTAGTTTTAATATTAATAAGTGAAATTTTGGAATGCAGAAATAGAAGGCTGTGTACTATATGTTCTATATGTAATGTATAGATTGAACAAAAATGGCCCAAGGACTGAACCCTGAGCTACACCACTGGTCACCTTATACTGTCAGATTCACACCCACAAAGTGGTTAGGTCAGCCTGCTTGGCCGAGTGGTTAGCATACCTGCTCTCCATTCTAGGAGTTACCGTATTTTTGGTGGAGCAGACCACTTAACATTAGTGAGTCAGTGATCTGCTCCAGAGTCAGTATTCAACATGGAGGAGATAATGAGAGATCTTCCATGACATTCCATCTTCACAATAAAGCTCCAACCAGTGCATAGCAATGTAAATGTCTGAAAGATGTGGTGTGCATTATGTGATACTAAGAAAATTGATGCAAAGTCAAAGCCGCTATATAAAGGTGTCCTGGTTGTGAAGATACTTCATGTGCAAAACTTTGTTTGCTTATGTTTGAATAGAGAATTAACCACCTACCTGGCCATATGGGTCAAATATGTCAAAAATATATGCTTCATATCCATATAATTTTTTCTATAGCATTCAATGGTTATATTGACTTCAATGGACACTTCGCTTCCATGTAATTATGGACATGTATACATGTCCAGGCTGGTACAGTCGTTAAGCAAGAATATAATATCTTGCTTGTTATAGTTTACTTTGTAACAAAGTGAAAGAACTTTCTACAGTTATTATATTAATCTTCCCTTTCATTATGTATTTGAAAGGGATTATAGATATTCATCTTGAAAGGAGATGGGGAGGAGAAATATGGGACAAGATCTTAGAAGTCTAAAATGCTGATTGAACTCATGTTTAGACCTTGGCAGCCTTGAACATTTCCCCATGTAACTATATTATATTAATATAGATCATTATATTTGTCTCGTTTTTCAGGGTGGCACTAAGCAACTGTGCTGAATGAGACTAATTAAATCATAATAGACAAAAAATTATATTTTTGTTTTAATCCTATACCCAAGCATAAGCAAACAAAATTAGCATGGGAAGTATCTTCAAGACTAGTCTACTTGAATATAGAGGCTGTTGATTTCACATCATTTGCCTTGGTATCCCATATATCCCCTAATGCAAAGCACATTTTCAAAAGGAAATGTACTTTGCTTTATCTTATATTACTATGCATTATGGGAAGGGCCACTACACGGATTGCATTCAACCTTTATTGAGTTCTGTTAAGTAGGAGCTAGATCGAGGGAAGATACTGAAGTGATAACTAATAACTGTTCTGGCATGATGGGTTGATTGGACCTGTGGTCCCTTATCTTATTGGATATGCAGAGAATTTGTTGGATTAAAGGATGCTTATCGAGCACTTTGCATTTCATTTCATTCCCTAATGTTTTCCCTATAGAGTCCAAAATCATGTTTGCCTTCTAAATCAAAATCCCAGTTCTCTCTTTGATGAAATCATATATGGGAGAATAGGAGGAAAATTGGATGAAGGGAGTTAATGACAGTAGCTAAATTATGTCTGTTCAGGATGCAGGTAAAAGAAGGTAATGCATATTATGGTTTTATGTAATTTGTTGTGAATGTACTACATATTATGCTTTATGTAATTTGTTATAAAGGTAATGTGAATTACAGCTTTATGTAATTTGTTGTGAGGTGAATAAGTTGGAATAGAACAGAACAGAACAGAGTAGAATATCTAATAGGATGTTATTATATGCCCCATGTAATAACATCCTATAAGAAATATACAGAACACTGTGAAATGCTTTTTCCTCTCTTATCATTATGTAAATATCAACCAGAAAGAAAGTATCAAAACAGAGAATGAATTTATGGAATTTCTGCAGATATCTTAGAAATGTGATAGAAAAAACATGGAAGTATTAGTGTTGGTTTTCATACTTAATATAATTCTGAATGAAGTATCAATATTTTTGAAAATAACAGATGATTTGGGAAGTCACCAAGGAAAGTTTAGGTAAAAAAAAAAGAGAGATTTGTGAAACAACAAGGTCACTAATTATGGAAAGCTCTTTAGATTACACCAATACTATGGGATAATGAGCTGTAAAGGGAAAGATTATAGAGCATGCAGACCGATTAAAACAGGTGGTTATAAATGCATTAGGAACATAAGATGCCAGCTAGAAAAGTCTTAAGCACATTGCAAAAAAAATGAAAAGGATATGAATAGGAAATATACGAAACATGCCACAAGATTTTGCAATAGTATCAATTTTGTTCATTTTAGATAATATTAGATAGATTAATTATAATTTATATTGTTTGACAGGGATATTCATTTGGTGAAACTGATCTTAAGTCCATTACATAAATTGGTAGCATATAAGATTTAAATCAGTTGGTAGCTTACAAGTTGTTCTTAGTAGTTGATTAAGTTGATGTTTTAATCCCCCAACCGTCCGCGACATCTATAGACGTTCAGCTAAATCTGGATACGAAGCTCTAACACCCATTGAATAACATGGATAAGAAGTGCAATTTGGTGTCACTATTTCATCCACATCGGCCAGTAGGGAGGTTAAAATGTTGTCAAATGCAAGGTTTTATGCATTGCAGATTGGAGTGTAGAAACATAATGCCATGTACTGTACTAATGGAGCTGTGGAGTGTAGAAACATAATGCCATGTACTGTACTAATGGAGCTGTATTCCAGGAAGGGAATAAGAGTCAGGCCAAAGAATAATAGTTAACAGAGACTTGGTTCAAGAACAGATTGCAAGAGTTGTGATGATTATGCAGCATATTGTTTTCATGATGAGGAGGACAGTCAAGTAGTAATGTATGATGTGATTGTACTACTATAGAAGTCCTCAGTCAGATTATATATGGACTATTGTTTACAAGTTTGGTTGCTTTGTTTCTGCAGTAGTAAAGAAACTTAGAGAGGGTCCAGAGATGAATAGCAACTAAAATTACAATACTAGAACCTAGGATGCTGGTTTTAAGAAGCAATTAAGGTAATGCAAATTTCAGAGCTTTATGGATAGCTGTGATGGTGGTATTTAAATTGAGAAGGGATATTTTCAAGATTACTACAAAATAATTATTCATAAAGTTGATTAGAGAGAGAGAAAAAGAGGTCCAAGAAACATCTCTGGAAGTTGAATAAAAACTTTGGAGAATCAGGAAATGAGTAATTTTTTACATGGAAAATGATGGGGTAAATGGAATATATTGCTGTGAATAATATAACATGTATGTTTATTGATTAAGTAATCGCATAATGAGTCATATTAATGGATGAAGTATATTATTAATAACACTGGCCAACAAAAAAAAATTTTTTTTCTGCTGATTATGATCTGACACTTGTTTTTTTACTAATTTCGGTGCGCTGATTTCAAATATCAAACCCATTTTTCTCTATCACGCAGGTTTTTCCTCTATGGTATTTTCTTTTTGCTAATTTGTAAGTTTTTGATATTTTTAAGGAGGCAGTACTATTTAGAGGATCAAAAAAATCGATTTTTTAATATTATTTTCTGAAAGTATGTACTTTTAAAAATCTGTTCCTAACTTTTTATCAAGAAATTCGAAAAATTCCTGAAGATATAGCCTATTATTCAAAGCGGTGCGCAGATCAGAATCGGAGCGCTTACCGCTCTCGCTTGTTAGTAAACGAATAAATGCATAAGAACCTGCAACGGCACGTACTGGTGCTTTGAACGCGAGAGAGGCCGATAACCGACCTAATACATTTAGGTGATGAAATGTAGGTGATGACAACTGCCTAAAACAAATGAATTCTATATGTGTCATAGCGGACAAAGAACGATCGAAATCAGTCAGTCGTTAATCGATTGTGAAAGTAGTATGATGAGCGCTTATAACGTTTCAATAAAGTCTGGTTTTTTTTGTCTTGTTAATTGCATGTTAGTCGGCAGTGAAGAAAATACATCATGTCTACTACTCGAAATTGTGTCAATAGTGTAGATTCCTTCTGCTACATTTGTGGCGGCTTTACTGTTCCCAGTCAAAGGACAAATATCACTGATTTCGTTAAGAAAGTGTACTTTGCATACTTTGACTTAAAATTGTAGATCAGGACAAGTCATGGGCTCCAAATAAAGTGTGTAAGTCATGTGTAGAAAATTTACGACAGTGGAGCAAGGGAAAACGCCAAAGATTAGCTTTTGGCATTCCAATGATTTGGCGTGAACTGAAAAATGACGTAGATGATTGTTATTTTTGTTTAGTTCAGACTTCTGGTTATAATAAGAAGAATAAGAAAAAAATTGTGTATCCAAATCTCGACTCAGCAATTCGGCCAGTTGCTCATTCCAATGAAATAGCCGTGCCAATTTATAAAGGACTTCCTTTACTTGAGAACGAGCATGATCGAGATATGCCAGATGTTCTTGAGGAGCAAGACCCGGATGTTGATTTAAACAATGAAAATTTAATTTCTAGTTCTGGACCGCAACGTTTTACTCAGGCAGAATTGAATGACTTAGTAAGAGATTTGGGCTTATCAAAGGACTCATCGGAATTGTTAGCTTCAAGATTAAATGAAAAAAACTTACTGGAGCAAGATACGAAGATAACTTTTTATCATAGCAGGGAAAGTAATCTTGTACAATATTTTAAACACGTGTGTGGGTTTGTTTACTGTAACAATGTGTCAGGTTTACTAACTGAAATGAGTGTTGCACAATATCATCCAAATAAGTGGCTTTTATTTATCGACAGTTAAAGCAGAAGTCTCAAGTGTGTCTTACTACACAATGTATATGGCTCAATTCCTATTGGCTATTCAGTCCATTTAAAGGAAACATATGAGGACATTAAAAAGGTTCTGAAGTTATTAAAATATATAGACCATAACTGGATCATCTGTGTGGATCTTAAAATGGTGAACTTTTTACTTGGCTTTCAAAGAAGATATACAAAGTTTCCGTGTTTTCTATGCTTCTGGGATAGTCGAGCTAGAAACCAACACTGGAGTCAGAAACATTGGCCTCTTAGAATATCCTTAAATGTTGGAGAACAGAATGTTATAAATCAACCTTTAATCGACAGAGAAAAAATCATTTTTCCACCTCTATGCATCAAACTAGGTCTTATGAAGCAGTATGTTAAAGCTTTAGATTTACAAGGTGACTGTTTTCAATACATATGCGAAAAATTTCCACGACGTAGTTATGAAAAAATTAAAGCCAGTGTATTTGATGGACCGCAAATTAGAACTTTAATGAGAGACCCAAATTTCATCAACTCTATGAACGAAATTGAGAAAGAGGCCTGGACTTCATTTACGATGGTTGCGAATAATTTTCTTGGAAACAAAAAAGCGTGCAATTACAGAGATCTAGTGGAAACAATGCTTGAAAATTTCCAGCGCCTAGGTTGCAACATGAGCATAAAGCTTCATTTCCTATACAGTCATCTTGATAGATTTCCCGGGAATTTAGGTGCTGTAAGCGATGAACAAGGCGAAAGATTTCATCAAGACTTAAAAACTATGGATGATCGGTACCAAGGAAGATGGGATTCTCACATGATGGCCGACTACTGTTGGAGTATTCAAAGGGATTGTCAAAACAGAAGACACAGCAGAAATTGCTACAAACAAAAATTTATTCCCTGAAACTCATGTGTAAGTAAAATTGTTATTTTTTTATAAATATTCTTATAATTTTTAATGAATATTGTTAAGTACTTATGTATCTAATTATCGGCCTCTCTCACATTCAAAGCACCAGTACGTGCCGTTGCAGGTTCTTACGCATTTATTCGTTTACTAACAAGCGAGAGTGGTGAGTGCTCCGATTCTGATCTGCGCACCGCTTTGAATAATAGGCTATATCTTCGGGAATTTTTCGAATTTCTTGATAAAAAGTTAGGAACAGATTTTAAAAGTACATACTTTCAGAAAATAATATTAAAAAATCGATTTTTTTGATCCTCTAAATAGTACTGCCTCCTTAAAAATATCAAAAACTTACAAATTAGCAAAAAGAAAATGCCATAGAGGAAAAATCTGATGTGATAGAGAAAAATGGCTTTGATATTTGAAATCAGGCGCACCCAAATAGTAAAAAACAAGTCTCACATAAAAGTCAGCAAAAATTGTGTTGGACAGTGTAATCATGATGACAATTTCTTCTCCTTGATAATATAAGTGATATTCTCACTATTATGATAGTCAAGATAGAGAATTTCAATATTTCTTTTGTTGTACAGGAATTTAAAATGGTTGTCTCATAAACCATTTTATATATATACTGTATACTATCTAGCAGTCATGTGTATACTGGCTGGATGTAGTAGCAGTACTTGAGATGGCTTCCAGGCCAGCTAGCAAATTATCTTGCAGCCACTATGATTTTCTGTGGGGGTAAAGTGCATTTTTTCCCTAGATTTAGCAAAGGACTCAAAACATTGTTTTAAATTCTACAGCGTGGCTTTTTTTTCTCCCCTTATAATAGTGCTTCATTTGTTTAAGGCTCGATACAGGTGTTCTTCAGTAGCATCTTAATTTTGTTGATTTGTTTTGTGGCTGTATGTTTTTCTCTTGGCATTACACATTCTGAAAATGGTGTCTGTAAGGAAGTGTATATCAGCAGCATGGAAAGCTTCAGCTTGAAGATGGAGTTTAGTCCTGAATTTTTCTTGAGTAGATAAACTGCAATAATATATGTATGCACCAGTTTTTGGACTATTAGGGCAAATGAAAAGAAGGAAAGTATTAATGTGTGTGAAGCATGATAGCTTAGAGCAGTGGTCGCCAAAGTGGTCAATACTGACCCCCAGGGGTCGATATAACATTGTTAGGGGTCTATTCCGGCTCAGGGGTTGATAGAAAAATATATGACATCATTGTACGGGTAATATTTAATTCGGTTAACTTGGATTACCTCCATCCTGAATAACAACGCAATTAAGAGTGAATTGTGGGAACAGTGACACGAATAGGACCTGTAAGATGGAGCAAAATCATGAAAATAGTTACGGAAGCCAATCAAGTATTCCAAAATGATGTATTTACCAATAAACGGATGTTGGTGGTTCCTCCATGGCCGGCGCGGCGGGAGAGAGATTGCAACATGTGCGTGGTTCTTATTTACTTATACTTACACATATTCGATCCAGTCTCATTTTTGCGCATCGACATACAAGTGAGCGTTAATGTTCTAAAATTCATCAACATGCATATTATAATTCAATAGTTATTCATTCACGAACTAAATTTCTCTATGTTGAAGAGTTGAGCAGGGCTGGTAGTAATACCAGTGATATTAATACCAGTAGTTTATTAATATCACTAGTAATATCAGTGATATTACTAGTGATAGTAATAGTAGTAGTAATAGTAATATAATAATATATACTATGTTATACATACAATAAACACTCTAACTATAAAATAAACAATCTAAAAACTCACATAAGCATCTCTTTTGCTTGTCCTATTATAATTATGTAATAGTAAAATAGAGGGGGTTGATAAAAAGTCAAGAAACTCTTGAGGGGGGGGTCGACGGTCATGGCGACTCCTGTCCTAGAGCATTTCAGAAAAGGAGGATTAGTGTCACCAAGTCTGTCAGGAAATGGATGAAAGTGCTAGTAGCTATGGAACTGGAGCAGAAGAGTGTAGGCAGGAGTTGATGAAAATAAAGAGTGAAAGGAAGTGTCAGGAGGATGAGATTGAACATTTAAAAAAGAAATTGGCTGTTGTGAATGAAAAGGAGGAAGTTAATAGTATGAAGCAAGTGACAATGGATGATTGTAACATTGTATGGAGATTGATTCATTAGAAGTGTGATGAATAACAGCATGCATAAAACTTGTTTTCTGTGTGGAACACTGACACAAATAATTGATGCTTTGAATGGAAGGAAGGAAGGAACAGACAATCAGAATTAGTGGTAGTTGAGGACACATATGACTTTGGAAGGTGGAAAGGAATGTGTATGTGGATTAGATAAAGTTGTGGGAGTTAACGGATAAGTTGGTGGATAGTTGGTGGATAACGGAAAAGGTGGATAGTGTGTTGCACAGATATTGTAATAGCGAGTTGAGAAGGGATAATAATAATTAATATTATTACCCTAAGACCTCATGGAGTCAAAAACCTGTCTAGGAGGTCTTTTTGTCATACACACATCTCGTTATACTGTGCTTTAAACACATTCAAATTCTCTGCAGAGAATTTGAATTCTCACCATACTTTCAGGCAAAGCATTCCAATCATTCCCAACTCTGCATGCAAAAAAACCTGATTCTCACTCCCTTATTCACATCCTCCTTATACAGCTTCCAAGGATGACCTCTTGTTCTCCCCTAATCTTCCACCGTTTTGTGTAAAACCGCTTCAACATTGATCTTATAACAACCCCTTACTAACTTATAAGTCTCTATCATATCACCCCCTCTTTCTCCTATCTGCTAGCCTCTGTAGATTGCATCTTCTCAACCTTTCCTCATATTCGACATTACAGATATCAGAAACTACCTTAGTCAGTCACCTCTGAGCCCTTTCCAGCATCTCTTCATCGTTTTGAAAACTAGGTGACCAAATCTGTGCATAGTAGTCTATGTGTGGCCCAATCAAAGCCTTATATAATGGAACACAAATCTCCTTACTTTTACAAGTCAGTATCCTCTGCCTTGTAATACAAATCCCCATCCATTTCCAAAATTTGTTGTGTTGTCCTCACAATTTTGGCAATGTGTCCTCTAAATTTTAGATCCTTATCCACCATCACACCAAGATCTCTTATTTCCTCCACCTATGAAGAGTAGACCACAACATCTGCTCTACTCTTCATAGTTTGTCTCAACTTTGCATCATCTGCAAACAAAGGAATATCCCCATCCAAATCTTCGCCAACATCATTAACATACAGGTTAAACAGAAATGGCCCCTAAACAGATCCCCGAGTAACACCACTAGTGACTTTCCTCTTCTGGGATATTAGAGTAAATGATGAATAATAATAAATAGAAGGCTGAATTGTGTGAGGCAAAGGGAGTTCAGTTTGTGATCCATAAAAATAGTATGGAGAGAATTTGAAGGGAAATTGGAATAGTTTAAGGGTAATGGATTGTGTTTGAATTGGTTTAGTGTTGAGCATTTGGAGCAAATGTTGTTTGCTGAGAGTGCACATCAAGATAAAGTTAGTGTATCTAATGATTCAAGAGATGAAGTAAGTTGTGGAAGGACAGGAGCAAGATGGATACAAGGATGAAGTGATTTGACATGACACAGTGATGGCATGCCTAAAGGTTGGGATGAGAAAGATATGGAGTCATTCAGTCAGGATCAGGGAAATGGGAATGATCAGACCAAAGAGAGGCATACTGTAGCTACTAGAGTATCGATATTACTGATATTACTAGAGTATTGAGAGTAATGGTTTTGGTCATAAGAGGATCTGAAAAAAAGTAGGATTGCTATGTCTTTATTACATTGTAAGGTGTATCAAAAATAAGAGAGTTGAGTTTTTTTACAAAGAGATAATTAGTGTTAGGAAAACTTAGTTGTCTGGATATGATATATTGTCAGGAATAGAATTGGGGGGATAAGAATTTTCCTGAAAAATAGGAAATGTGAAAAAAAGTGTGGTAGTACTGTTAATAATAGCAGAGGAATTGTGTCATCACTGAGATCAAGTCTCAGTAGATCACAGTATAATGGATTCTCTTCTAAGCTTGACACTCAGACTAGTACCTAGCTCATCTGTGGGCAATTTGGTGCCCACAGGTTACCTAAGTGGTGTGATGTAGGAAGCAAGTGGCCACATAGGCCCACTGGCTGCCTTAATGCTTTGTTCTTGTGGCCTCAGCATCAGAGCAATTGCACCATAATAAAAGCAATGCTAGCTAGCGTTACCTTTCAGCATGCAAGGCACGGATGGTATCATTGCAGTGACCAGAGAGGGTTCTGACTTAGAGGGATTAAGTCATAGTCCCACATTAAAAATCTAAAGGTGTTCAGTTCTTAATGTATGCAAAGCCTGAACTTAAAGGCATTCAGTTCATGCACAAACTACTTATGGCCTCAGATTAATCAGCCATATGTTTTCAGTGATGAAGCCCAACATCTCACTAATGCCAGGTGTGGGCTGCTGTGGATTTGACCAGTTGAATTATCTCCTTAACTTAATAATAATTTGAACTATCTTACGTCTACCTTAAATTACAAGCAATGTTATCCTCCTGCTCCTATTTAGGGTCTATTTGCAACATATCACTGGCAAAGTCTAATATTATGGTTCCATCGAGTCCACATTAAGTCCATCTTTCCATTGAGTTCACCAACCCAATCTAAATCAGAAAATTAATCTATATAGAAGCACAGTGGGGACCTTTTGTGCATCCCACCTCTTCTCAACTATAACGTCAATAACGTCAATGACAATAAAGGATTGAATGTGTGTAGAAAATGTAGGGAGAATGCGGAATTGAAGTGTATTTCAGATCGTGAGTGTGATATTTTTGTCAACCTTCAGAATGAAGGAAATAGGGATATGACAAGAAACGGCAAGGTTGTACATGAAAATTGTGAGAGTGTGAATGATAGTATAAATGGTTTCTCAGACAACAAAAAAGATGAGATAGATGCATTGAGTGAGATCGCGTTGTTGAATAGTGCGATAGAAAGAGCAAAACAGCAGCTAGAGTGCATGAACAAAAGTAGACTGAATGAACCAACCAATAATAAAAGGTATGACAGGAAAAATAGACGTATGAATGTGAACATGAACAAAATGAAGGATAGAGTGCTGTATGGAGACTCGTTAGTACGAGGTGTGTTAGTAGAGGATTTGACAAAATCGTACCAACCTGGTGCGACCATAAAGGACGTAACTGCGTCTATTAGAGAGCAAAAGGAAAGGGTGAAAGAAATGATTGTTGTGGCAGGTACGAATGATTTGAAAGGAGATAAAATGGAAATGATAGAAGACCTGAATGAATTGTTTGAGGTAGCAAATGAAAAGAGTGAGAGAGTTAGAATGATTAGTCTTTTGCCACGGTATGACAGTGAAATGTTTAAAAGGAGGGCTATAATTGCAAATGACTTTATGCGTGGGTTATGTATGACGAGTGGTGTGGAATTTGTGGATGTGTGGAGTGAGTTTGATGGGCGAAAGGATCTATATAAGATGGATGGCTTGCATTTGAATGGTTACGGTGTAAGAAGACTTGAGAAAGTGTTGCTGAATGTAGTGGATGTGCAAATTCAGGGAAACTAGATTTGTTGCGGGGGGGGGGGGAGTAGAGATACAGTCCTTATGGAGGCAGTTGAATGTAAGAATGAATATAATATGCCAGAGCAAATAAGGACAACAAATCTGAGTGGGATAGTTAATATAAGGCATCAAGGTAGGGTTGGGGCTAATGGGGGTCTTAAATTCATGTACACTAATACCAGGAATATTAGGAACAAGAAGGAAGAGTTTTGGGCCATGGTTGGCACTTCCAGACCACAGGTTATAGGTATTAGTGAAACATGGCTGACTGTAGATGATATAACTAGTGGGATTGAATGTGATGGGTATAGTGTGTTCAGGAATGACAGAGAGAATAAAATGGGGGGAGGAGTATTGTTGATGATAGCTGATGAGCTCCAGCCAAGGAGAATAGAAGTTGAAGTGCAGGATAGAGAAAAGAGCACATTTGAGGCCATTTGGTGTGAGATTGTGGCTAGCAGAACTAAATATACAATTGGGTGCTGCTATAGACCAGGTGATGGAAAAGATGTTGGTGACAGTATGCACAAGCAAATAGAAGAAATGGGTGGAAGGAGGGTGATTATTATGGGAGATTTCAACTATGGTCGCATTGATTGGAGTGAGGAGAGGACACACGGGAGGAAGGAACTGGATTTTATGCAGTTATTAAGGGATAACTATCTGCGACAGCATGTAATGGAAAATACTAGGGGTCAGAGAGTGCTTGACCTAGTAATTACATCTGAGGATTTGGCTGTAACAAATATGACCACATTGCCACCAATCGGTGAGAGTGATCATAGGGTCTTAACTTGGGAGGTGGCTAAAAGTGTAGAATTTTCAATTAAGACAGGGTTCATGTGGAATTATCGGGCTGGAAAGTATGACAAGCTTAGGAGTTTGATTGGTTCAGTGCCATGGCATGTACAACTGCAAGGACTAGAAGTTGATAGTGCATGGGAGGTAGTTAAGAAGTGCTTGCATGAAGCAATGGCTGACTGTATACCTAGAGTCCGAATAATAAATCAAGTAGGGGTTAAATGGATGAATAACACCATTAAGCTTGAGTTGCAAAAAAAGAAACAACTATGGAGGGAATTTAAGGAGAAGGGTGACCGGCAGGCACATGAACGGTATAAAGCGCAGGCCAGAAGGGTGACGAGTGTGGTAAGAAAAGCAAAAAAGGATTACGAAAGAACATTGGCCATGCAGGCTAAAGAGAATCCTAAACAGTTTTTTAGATATGTAGCAAGTAAAAGGAAAAATGTACATGGCAGATTGATTTTAAAGAATGCCGATGGTAGGGAGGTAACTGAATCAGTTGAGATAGTTGAGTTACTGAGTGAGCACTTTGCAAAAGTATATCATCCAGGTGGTGACATTGCAGAAACGAATAAACCAGTAGATTATACGGGTATTGTGGTTAATGAAGTGGAGGTGAGTAGTCTATTGCATAACCTCAATGTCAATACATCTGTGGGATTGGATGGTATACCAGCTCGTGTTGTACGAGAAGCAGCTAGAGAATTGTCAGTACCCTTGACCATTTTATTTAATTTGAGTCTCGGGTCTGGGTTAGTCCCGAGCAGGTGGAAAGAGGGGAAAATAGTTCCACTGCATAAAGGTGGTTCCAAGACTGCTGTTGTAAATTACCGACCGATTAGCATATCAGGAATCATTGTCGAGGTCTTAGAGAAAATAGTCAAGAGGAAAATACAAGATTGGATAGAAGAAAATGGGATACTGTATCGGGGACAGCATGGTTTTGTGAAGGGTAGGTCATGCCTCAGTAACTTGCTCACGTATTATAACACAGTGACGGCTGAACTGGATAAGGGTAATGGGTTTACGGTGATTCTACTGGACCTTGCCAAGGCCTTTGACAGGATTCCACATGGAATTCTAATCAGTAAATTGCAGCATATGGGAATGGACATAGGGTTGGTGAGATGGATAGGAGGGTGGTTGACGGAGAGATATCAGAGAGTGGTTTACTCGGGAGTAGAGTCCACAAGACGGCCTGTGACTAGTGGTGTGCCACAAGGATCTGTTCTTGGACCACTGCTGTTTAATTTGTTCATAAATGATATAGGAAATGATCTGAGAGGAACAGTTCATTTGTTTGCGGATGATGCGAAGTTGGGTAGGGCAATAGTGAATGCAGATGACGTCAAAATTTTGCAGGATGATTTGGATAGATTGGAGGTCTGGGCTAAGGAGAATGGATGTCAGTTTAATGTGGCAAAATGTAAGGTTATGCATTTTGGGGTGAAAAGATTGGCGGCAGTTTACTGCATTGGTGGAACTCTGCTCCAGGAAATTGATGAGGCACGAGATTTAGGAGTGTTGGTAGATAAGGAATTGAAATTTAGGGGACACATTGCAAAAGTGACCAAAACAGCTCATCAAATCACTTGGTTGCTGAAGAATACGTTGACAAGCAGGTTATTGTTCCTCTCTATCGAGCCTTGATAAGACCCCATCTAGACTACTGTGCTCAGATTTGGTCACCTAGGTTTCTTCTTGATGGGGAGGAGGTGGAGAGGATACAGAGGCGAGTGATCAAGATGATAGCAGGTCTGTGGAATGAACCGTATGAGAACAGGTTGAGGATTTGTGGGTTGCAAAAATTGGTTGATAGGCAGAGGAGGGGAGATTGAGTCATTCAAATTACTGAAGGGTTTCTATAAAATTAATTCAGAAGATATTTTTGAGAACAGGGCTGGTTGTGGGAGGACTAGGGGACATCCATGGAAACTGGGCAAAAGTGTGGTTAGTAAAGGTGTTAGAGCTGGGTTCTTTACTTTTAGAGTAGTGAATGAGTGGAATGCGCTCCCTGAATCTGTGGTGGATGCTGTGACAGTGAATGAGTTTAAGGCGAGGTATGATAGATACTGTATGAATATCAAATAGTTGTGATGAATATGATTTGGGGCCTCCCTCGATGAGTCTAATGACTCCCTGGAGTTGCCCGTAATAATAATAGTAATAGTAATAATAACGTCACTCACTTTGGTATATCTGTATGTCCATCACAAACAACTAAGACCATAATTGATGATGTTATAGTTGGGAAGAGGTGGGATGCCACATTTCTAGAAGTAGCCATTCAGGCATTCCCTTCATATAGATCTAGTTTAAAATGTATTGCAGACCTGCCTTTCAGACAGGAATTTTTATTTGGCTAGCTTATATGACCAGCAGAACCAGAGCTCTATCCAATCTCTTAATAGTGTCTGCCTCAATGAGAATCATATTTACTCCTGCCAATTACCCATGATCTTAATTGATATTTTTCACTTAAACATTCACAACAATTGACAGGATCACATCATGGAAACACCTCTCAATGGCCATTGCAATGCTTTCTTTTAATGAGACAGTTGGATTTCCCTGGTCTGTGGTGCCAGTTTTGAGTTGGTTATTAGTTGCTAGTTATGACCTGCTTTTGGAGACCTGCTGCAGATATGAATGTGGCCCAGCACAAAAATCAAACTCTGTCCCTTGGATTGTAGATATGAATGAGGTATCAACAATGCCACCAGTTGGTGAGAGTGATCATGAGGTGCTGAATTGGGAAGAAGTGGTCAAACAGAAAAATGTTGCTGTTAAAAAGGGATATATGTGGAATTATAAGGAAGGTGATTATGAGAAGCTCCATAGCCAACTAGTGTAGGTACAATGGGTTGAGTGAGCCATGCAGAAAAGAAGTTGAGAGAGAGCATGGGAATTGATTAGGAAGTATCTAACAATGCACCACTGTATACCAAGACTCAAGCAAATAAATAGTAAAAGTGAAATGAATGTATGGTGAAATCAGGCAAGCGGTATTATAAAACAGTATATTATGGAGGAGGTACAAGAGTTGGTAATGAACAGATGCATGAGGAATATAAAGTGCAGGCTAGTGAAATTGACAATCACAGTCAAAGATAGAAAAAAATGCAGCATGAGAGGAGACTGGTAGTCAGGCCAAAGCTAAATCAAGGAAATCCTTCCACTGTATGGCATACAAGAGGAAAAATAATAATAATTACAGAAGGGTTATAGTGGCTATACAGTAGTTATAATAGTGTAATTATGGAAGTGATATTGTTGTGTAGTTATAATACTAGAGTGACCATGGCAAGGGATGTAGTGATCTATTTAAATATTAGAGTACTTTTGTTAGTGCATATCATGCTGGTATAAATGATGCTGTGCAACATGTAGAAGGGAGTCAAATAATGGGCTAGGACCTGGTTATTTATTGAAAGTCTTGCAGTGGGAAAGGTTCCTAAAGAGTAGAAAGAAGGCAAAACTATACTACTCCACATGCATAGTTGTAGTTTCATGGACATAGCACACCTTGTGATAGTCAACATGGACTTGTAAAGATTAGATCTTGTTTTAGCACTGTTCTTGCCTTTTATGAAAATGTGACAAATGTATGGGATAAGTGTGATTCATATACAGTGATATTCTTGAATTTTGCAAAGGCATTTGATAGATTGAATTGTAAGCTCCAGAAGATGAAAGGATAATAGATTGGTTAGATGAATTGGAAATTCATCTAACCAATTGGAAATTGGTTATTGGAAATTGGCTCTTTGAACAATACCAGCAACTTATGTATGACCGAGCAGTACTTTAAAAAACTAAGGTAGCCAGTGGTGTCAGGGATCTGTTCTTGATTATCCTACTGTTTAACTTGTTTTTGTGAATAATATTTCATATGGGTTTACCTGAGAACTTTAGTTGTTTGCCAATGATGCAAAGTTGGAGAGAATTATAAGGCGTACTTTTGATGTTAAGAAGCACTGATAATGTTAATTTCCTTTGAGATGATTTGAATAGACATTTTGCTTTGACTTTTGAGTGGGATTATAGTTTTAATATTAATCAGTGCAATTTGAAGTACATGTAGATCTGTGTACTGTATCGGTGGAAATATGCTCCAGGATGTGGATGAAATTTGATGTTTGGAATGAGGGTTGAGAGTGGAGTGAAATTTATTGTGCAGTGGATGAAATTTGACTTTGGAATGAGGGTTGAGAGTGGACTGAAATTTATTGTGCACTTTGCAAGTGTTGCAAAGTTTTGACATTACATTGCTATTATGATAAGGAGCACATTGACAAGGAACAGGAAGGTGATTGTGGCACTGTTAAAGCATTAGTCTGCCCACACATGGACTGTTCTGCTCAGATTTGGTCACCTAGTTTTCTTCAATGGTTTCAGTGTGAATATATTGTGCAGTGATATAATGGTCTACCAGTTTACACGTTATGATGGCTGCTGTATAGCCATTTGGAAGGGCCCCGTATATTTATGTAGTCAGTACAGGATGAGGTGATTGTATTTTTTACTATCTCTTCTCGTGTATATGACTGTATGGATGGGGTTATGGTATATACTGATAGGTCTATGTATTGTTCTGTGTTGTTATTTATGTTCATAATGTTTATATTTACATCACCTATTATTATCAGGAATTCTGAAACACCTTCTTCTGTGGTAGAAAGCCATCTGTTTAATTCTTGAAGAAATTTTGTGGTGCTTAAATTGGATGGTCTGTATATTGCATTTAATATCAAGGAGTTCTCTTGTTTGATGTTTTTAACTTTGATTTTCTGCATATTCTAATTTATAGTTTATTTCTATTACTTCTAATTTATGTTTGCTAAATATTATTATACCACTGCCTCATTTAGTTTGCCTTACAGTGTTTATGTTGTTAAAAGTTTGGCATTTTGTAAATGGTTGCCTCTTCGTTTGTTGTGGATACTTCTGTTAATACTAAAATATCTATGTTGTTTATATCTTCCTTCAGATAAGCTTGCAGGGTCAGCCAGTATTTTTGAATACTCCTGATGTTGATATGAAGAATACATGGTGCTTTTTTTTTTGGGGGGGGGGGTCTCACTTGTTTCCATTCTGTTTCAAGTTTAGAATGTGGCAACTGTCATGTTCTGGCATGATTAGATCTGTTTGCAGTCTGCATTAATGTAGGTTGATATGTTGTTCTCTTCTTTAAGGTTGAGATCTACTATGGATTTTATTTGGATTGGCTTTGCATCTTGTGTCTTTTTAAGGAATATTTTGCTGTCCCTTATTCATATAAACTGGTTATTTTTTGTTTTTACTTTCCTTGTATGGTAGAATATTTTCTGATAATATGGTGTTAAGTATTCAGACAGGTAGATTGGGGTAATGTGGGGAGTTCCGTTCAGATCCATGGCTACTGGTTTTTTAATCCTGCTAGCTTTTGTGAGGTTATCTTTTGTCAGGCTGTTAGTGAGTCGCACTACGATGGTGGAGGTTAGGGACAACCTTCTCCTTCCTTTTATGAGGTAATCGATGAACTGTCTGGATATCTTTTGGTTCTATGGAAGCGCTAATTTCCTGGCTTAGTTGATTTACTGGGTCTTTTAAATATTCAGTCCAATTTCTGGTAGACCATCTACGAGGAGATGATTTTTATGCTGTTGTTGGTTTAGGAGTTTGTAATGTTTTAAAGAATTTAGTTCTTGTTGCAGTTCCGTTGTCTCTTTAATTAAGTTATGATGTGTTTCCATTAGCACTTTAACTCTGTTTTTAATTTCTCTAATGGTCTGAATACATCTTCTATAGAACTGTTATTAAATTTAATAAATTCCTCATATTGGTTAAATTTTTCAGTAATTTGTGCACTATGTTTTTCAAATAGTTCTCCAGCAAACATTATTAAACAGTCTTATAAGTTTTGTAACCTAATTTCTAGTAATACATTCAAAGTGGGCTCACCTGAGTTTCTGTTATTAATATTATTATCAACACCCGACCTCCATGGAGTCAGAGACTCATTGTGGGAGGTACTCACGATTGCATACAATGCTCATCCAACCACGTCTTAAACTGATTCAATGTGTCCACATCCACAACACACTCAGGCAATGCATTCCACTCACCAACCACCCTCCATGCAAAGAACCTGCTTCTCACTCCTTTGCTCACACCCTCTAGCAATGGCCTTTTGTTCTACTTCCTTCTCCACTTCTATGAACAATCTCTTCCATGTCTACCTGATTAACAACCCCTGACCACTTTATATGTCTCGATCATATCCCCCCCCCCTCTTCCTCCTATTCATGAGGCTCTGCAACTTACATTCCCTCAATCTGTTCTCGTACTCGTACATCACCTTGTTATAGTACATAAGTAAGTTAGTGAAACATGATTTCCCCTTAACAAACCCGTGCTGATAACCACAGAGAATACCACTGTTATCAGCCCATTTCTGTATCCTACTTCTCACCAATCTCTCCAGGACCTTCACCACAACTCCAGATATACAGATCGGCCTATAATTTGAAGCTACAGCCTTATCACTGCCTTTATGCAGTGGAACAATTTTACCCTCCTTCCACTCTCTTGGAACCTGTGCTGTTGCAAAACTCTTGTTAAACAGGCATGCCAATGCTACTGCCAGTTCCCTGGAATATTCCCTTAAGATGCGTGGTGATATTTCATCAAATCCTATCACCTTATTAACATCAAGGTTATTTATTTCCTCAAATACCTCCTGCTCACTCACAATTAAGCTGTCCTCTCCTATGTCCTCTACACTTAAGTTCCTTATGATTCCATCCTGATCAGGATGAAATACACTTATAAATTGATCACTGAATAACTCAACAATGTCTTCTGCTGCAGTTACCATTCTACCACTTTCATCCCTTAACTTCATCTTTCCATTATCATTCTTCCTTCTACTTGCTACATATCTAAAACACTCTCTAGGGTTTTTCTTAGCCTGATTTGCCAATTTCTGCTCACAGTCAACTTTTGTTTTCCTTACTAACTGAGTCACTCTGTTGGCTTGTTCTTTATATTCTTCATGTGACTGATTACCATTATTCATCTTGTACTTACTCCAAAGGACTTTCTTTTTCCAGATTTCATGCTTCAGCTCCACATTGATCCATTTTACACCAACCTTATTCAGCCTTTTGGCCTTTGGGATACATTCGTACATTATCATACTCGTTGTTCTTCGTTTTCTCTGCTGTTGGTTGCTGCATTGGCAGTTTACCGTTTGGTGTTGTTTGTTGCATTGGCTGTTTCCCACCTGCCATTGGAGGTGACATCCCTTTGTTTTCTCTACAGTGTGTGCATTTCCATTCGTCACACTTAATATTCAATTTTCATTACGATATGGCCGAGAAAATGCACATTTCTCTTTCAGTTCCTGCATGTTATGTGATTATCTTTCCCTGTTAAGTCTTTCTGGCATTTATAGCATAAAATTTCACAAAGTATTATTATAACATTTTCTGTTCAGTACAAATATTCATTACAGAATGTTAAATAAATAATGTTACATAAATAATAATAATACTTTTTTTTTAATCAAACTTTATTATTCACACATAATATTATAACATTTTCTGTTCAGTACAAATATTCATTACAGAATGTTAAATAAATAATGTTACATAAATAATAATAATACTTTTTTTTTTTAATCAAACTTTATTATTCACACATAATATTTACAATATATACTTGCACACTAATCTGATACAGGTATTTACATATATTGCTAATGTATTTTTTAATAATAATAATTTTTTTTAAAATTATTATTTTTTAAAAAATATAACCTCTTGTTATATTTTTTATAACAAGAGGTTACACGTACATGCTGTATATTATTGTTATTATTATTATTATTATTATTATTAAGAGAAACCTCCATGGAGTCAGGGACTCATCGAGGGAGGCCACATACTACACACACACCAGCTATCATACTTATTCTTGAATTCATTCACACTTCTTGCACTCACAACATCCAATGGCAATCCATTGCAATCACGCACCACCCTCTAAGAGAAAAATTTAGCCATCACCCCCCCCCCCTTCTTAGCAACGTTCATTCTCACTTTCCAATGATGCTCTCTTGTCCTTATGGAATACTGATTAAAGATAGATTGATATATCTATCTTTAATCAGTATTCTATAATCTTGATATCATTTTTAATACTCTCCTTTGTACTCTCTTTCCACTGTATCAGGATCACAACAGAAACCAGGAGATGAGACCTGTGCACAATAGTCCAACTGAGGTCTTATCAAGGCCTTGTAAAGAGGCAAAATGACATCCTTATCTTTACATATAAACATTCGTTTAAGCATTGCAATTATCTTTTGAGTTCTATTTGCAATCTATGCCACATGGCCCCTGAACTTCAACTTCCTATCTACTAACACTCCAAGATCCCCAGCATCATCAGTTTCTTCTAGCATAATCCCACCAATATAATACGTCATTGGATATCTAATCATGCCGAAGTGAATGACTTTATATTTACTGACACCCATAATTCCAGTCTATTCAAATCATTCTGCAAGTACTGTATATCAGCAGCATTCCTGATTATGCTACCTATTTTTGCATCATCTGTAAACAGCCATATGTTGCCTGTCAAATCCTTCCAGATATCATAAATGTAGATTGATAACAGTGGACCAAGCACTGATCCCTGTGGTACACCACTTGTTGCCTTAAATATTGCAGACTCCCATCTTCTGTATACCACTTTTTGATATCTGTCAGTCAGCCATCCTCTTATCCATGCTAATATTCCACACTGCTCTAAACAGTTATGGGATATTTTAGTTTCTGTTGGATAATTATAAATTTCTGCAAATAATTGTAACTATTGGGTACTTTATACATGAATAAATATTTCTTACTTATGGATAGGGTATAATTGATGTGATATTGTTTAAATAATCGATATTTGTTACAAATTTAACAAATTATACATTTTAGCGTGAAATAATTTTAAGAAGAATAACAACAAGAATAACCAAAAACACTTTTGTTAATTTTTAATAGGGTGTATGGTCTCCATTAACAGTGGTATATCTTGATTGCATTGACCGGATAAGATGATCAAACAGTTCTTGTGAGATATTTCCCCACTCTTCTGTGAGAGCAATTTCGAACTCTTGAAGTGATTATGGTGGCGCCATTTGAGCAGAAACGCTCCTACCTAAAGCATCCCCAGGCATGTTTGAGTGGATTACAATCTGGTGAACAGGCAGGCCAGTCCATTCGTTCAATACCTTCTTCCTCAAACCACTCTTGTACCAAATTTGCACAGTGTAAACGGGCACTGTCATCCATAAAAATGAATTCTTGGCCAATTGCAGCAGCATATGGATGAACTATAGGTTCCAAAAACTCATCACGATATCTTTGGGCTGTTAAGGAACCGTTTTAAAATAGAGATCAGTATGGCCATCTATACTTATTCCAGTCCATACCATCAAACTCCCACCTTGATGTTGGGATCTTTCATGAACAAATTGTTGATTATTTCTTGTTTCACTTTCACTTAATATCAGGATACATCAGTTATCTGGTTGCAGACTGAACCTGGACTCATCACTAAAAAGTACATGAGCCCAATCCTAATTTGACCAATTGCAGTGTTCCTGTGCCCATATTCTTCAGGCTCTTTTGTGATTTGCAGTAATTGGAATGCAAACCATTGGTCTTTGAGCATATAAACCTATGCCATGAAGACAATTTCGTATTATCTGTTGCTGTGGCAAGTTCGCTTCGAAGTTGTGTTGTGTTAAATGTTCGATTTCTTCTGGCAAGTAATGACAAATACTGAACGTCTCTTGGAGTTTTTGATGATGGGCAACTTGACCTTGTCTTTGGCAAACATTTCCCGAATCCAGAAAGCTATTTCAAAGTTGCGAAATTAAGCTTTGAGATACACGACAAGGTTGAGTGACGACTTGCTGCGTTTGTCCAGCGTCTAATTGGCCAATGGCTCTCCAAGCCATGGATTAAGGGAATTCATGTTGCTCTGCCATTTTTAACAAATTATGGGTGGTATGCGACACAAGTTTACAATTGAAGTGATAATTATGCACTGTGGAAATGAGTGCAACAAGCCACACTTTTATACCCCCCACATGCTAATACGGCTAAGACCCGTTTTGACAAGTCTTAACATGATTTTGTATTCAGTTGCATGTTCTACACTGTTGTGTATTAAGAAAATTTTAAAATAAATGTGTTACATTTGTAAATTATTTTTATAACTTTATAATTTACAAAAAAATCAAAATATCCCCTAATTGTTTTGAGCAGTGTATAACCCAAATCCATTTTCTCCAATTTATGCAACAATCTACCATGCTGTATTCTGTCAAAAGGCTTAACAAAATCCAAAAGTATCATGGTGTATCCCCCCCCCCTGTCTAGTTCAATGGTAACATTGTTATAGAATGCGAGAATGTTGCTAAAACATGACCTTCCCTTAGTAAACCCATGTTGTTCATTACAAAGTAGAGATTCATTGTCAATCCATTTCTGAATGCGAGCCCTAACCAATTTTTCCAAAAATATTCACCAACACTCCTTAGATACTAATTGGTTGATAGTTAGATACATTGGTCTTTGCACACCACCTTTGTGCAATGGAATTGCCATATACATTCCTTCCATTCCTGTGAAATCTTCCCTGTTCTGAGACTCATTAAACAGCCTGGTCAAAGGAATAGCCAGTTCAGCTGAACAATCTTTTAGTACACGTGCTGATATCCCATCAGCCCCTATTGCTGAATTCTTATTCAATTTGTGCAACAGCTCTAATACCTCCTCATCACACACCTGCATTTCTTCATCCAGTGAAGAGGTAACAGTGAGCTCAATGTTGCATACACCAGGTTGATAGCTTTTAACAAAATGGGCACTCATTAACTGAACAACCTCTTCTGCATCTGTAACCCTCACACCATCTGGATTTAGAAGTTATTTTTTCATATTCATTCTTTCTTTTACTTGCAGCATATCGATAGAATTCTTGTGGGTTGTCTTTAGCACACAGAGCCAGTTTCTTTTCATACTCAGACTTTGTTTTCCATACAACAGTTGTGACTATTCCAACCTGCTGCTTATAACGTTCATAATGAACGTCATCCTTATGCACACGGTATTCCTTCCACATTGTCCTTTTCTTACGAATCTCTTGCTTACTAAGACCACACATCCATTTAACCCCTACCCTATTTATTCTTAGAACTCTTAGGACACATTCTGATATTGCATCATTTAAGTATTGTTTAAATGCTTCCCATGCACTGTCCATACTCTTTCCATCCAGCAAGAGATCCCATTCCACTGAACTCAGTATACTCCTTAGTTGGTCATAATTTCCTGCTTTGTAGTTCAACATGTAACCTTTTCTGAATGGAACATTGATAAACTTAGTCACTTCCCAAGTGAGTACTACATGATCACTGTCACCAACCGGAGGCAGAATAGTTACGTCTTTAACTGAAATGCCCTCAGACAATATAATCAAATCGAATACTCTCTTACCTCGAGTTCCTTCTGTCACATGCTGCTTGAGGAAGTTGTTCTGCAACAGTTCAATAAATGGATTTTCATTTATGAAGAGATGTTGGAAAGGGTCCAAAGGAAACTGACTAAGGTAGTTTCTGACCTCTGGAATGTCGATTATGAGGAAAGATTGAGAAGATAATTTGTAGAGTCTAGTGGACAGGAGGAAGAGGGGAGATATAATAGAGATCTACAAGTTGGTAATGGGTTGTTATAGGATCAATGCTGGAGAAGTTTTACAGAGAACGGTGGGAGATCACGGGAGAACCAGAGGTCATCCCTGGAAACTGTATAAAGAGGGTGTGAGTAGGGGAGTGAGAGGCAGGTTTTTTTTTGTGCAGAGTTGTGAATGATTGGAATGCCTTGCCTGAGAATGATGTGTCTGCAAAAGGTTTAAATGTGTTTAAAACACAGTATGATGAGCTGTGTGTGTGTGTGTGATAAAAGGCCCTCCCAGATGAGTCTTTGACTCCATGAGGTCTTGGGGTGGTAATAATAATAATAATAATAATTCTTCTCATGAGATTCTTTTGCTACCCAATCAATATTTGGATAATTAAAGTCTCCCATTATGATTACTCTTTTCTCACTCATCTTTTCTGTTTGGTGATGCATTTCTTCATCACTAGCTGATCCACCAGGTCTGTAACAGCACCCCACTATGTAATTGATCTTGTTAGATTCTACCTCACACCAGATGGCTTTCATACTCACTACCACATGAAATATTGCTAGTAGTACTAGTACTACAATCACAGGTCTCAACTCTAATTGGATTCAAGTTATCCAATATCATTAGCAGCACACCCCCTCCTCTCCTATCCTTTCTAAAACTACTGTACCCTTGATACTTGATACTAGTTGGTGGGTCTGATTCTGATAGCCAGGTCTCACTAATACCTACAATCTGAGGTTGCAACATATTGACTAAGGCAACAAACTCTATCTCCTTTACTTCTGATACTCCTAGCATTCATATAGAGACATAATAATCTACTTGTTTGTTCTTTTGTATAGTCTTGTCTACAGTCTGCCTGACACAGTTTGACAACTTACAGATCTCTATTATTCTCTAATGCCTTATACATGTAGACATCTTTGAACATGTTTGATGGGTCTGAACCAGACGAACACAATGCCGAAATTGTATATATATCCATATACATTTACATTGTATATGTATATACAATACATATATATATATATATTTTTTTTTAATACTTTGTCTCAAATAAATTACATATATTTAATTTATTATTATTATTAACAGTTTATTGTCTCAGATAAATTGCATACATATGAAGTAAATTTAAGCAATAATATTACATTTCTTTCGTGTGACTAATGAACATATTATGATTAATATCATTATAATATGTGTGATGTGCAATTCATATTACTACATAATTTATGTATTATTAGTAATAATAATAATTTTTTTTATCTGTAATAACATTTTTTATTTATCATACAGAGTATTTACATATATACAATAAAGTATACTATTACATTTTCTGTTCAGTACAAAATGTAGACTACAGTGATTTTTTTAAATATAAGTGTACATGATTTTTTTTTTTTCAATATCATAGCTTATTATTATACAGCCTATTTACATGTACACAATTTTATTTTCTTAATATCAGTATCTCATTATTGTTATACACCTTACTGTTTTGTTACATAATCTGCAGTCTTTGATTATAAGAATTACGTGTAGATGAGTGAAGCAAATTAATCCCACCTACTTCAAAGCTTGGGTTAGCTTTTATGAAGAGAGTGGGATTAGCCTTCACTATTTATGTTGTTGTTACTGTTTATGGATGGGATGTAGGCATTGGATGCTGGTGATTTGTTATATGTATATTAGTTTTAATGGTATATTAACTCTGTTGGTATATTTTCCAGAATTTGTGTTTTAATGTTTTGTAGTTATCTGTGTGTTTTAAATTTCTTGGTAGGTTGTTGAGTTGCGTGGGTATCTGATGTGATCTCACAAAAGAACTGTATGAGTTGTTGAAGGGTATAGGGATGCAGAGAGTTGTTGTAGGTTGTGTTATACGATATGTGTCTCTGTTGTTTCGATAGGTGATGTTGAAGTAATTCCTTATTATTGTTGTGTAGTGTTTCAGGTTTTTAATGCTCAGGATTCTGTGTGTCGCCATGTGCTGGTCGGATATTGGTTGTTGCGTATACGGTGTCCAAATCACTGTTGACACAATTTTCCTATGTAATATGTCTAATTTTGTTAGGTGGCTGTTTGATGTGTTTGCATAGACTGTTATTATACCTTATCTGAGTAGGGATTCACAGATACCATGATACAGGAGTTGTTTTATGTTGACTGGAATAATGTCTTTTACTTGGAAGAGTTCTGCTGCGATGATCCGGAGTTTGGTATGTAGATATTCTATTTGTTTTGTCCATTTAAAGTGGCAATCTATGTAGAGACCAAGGTATTTTGCATGTGATACAGGTTTGATTTTGGGACATTGGCAGGGTTTTTTGTTGTTAATGCAGCGGTATGTGTGACAGTGTATCGATAGTGGGCGCATGATTCTTGGGTTGTGTATTATCAACAAATGTGTTTTGGTGCCGTTGATTACAATTGCGTTTTGATAAGTATGTTGTGATTTCATTTAGGTCCTGTTGTGCTTTGGAGAGAGCCATGTTGATGTCTGTGTGGAATGCTAGTACTGCGATGTCATCTGCGTACTGAAATATTTGACTTCTTATGGCCATGTTGTGAATATCGTTAATGTATATGTTGAATAGAGTAGGTGAAAATATTGCCCCTTGAGGAACACCATGTTTTATTTGTATACGCCGGCTGTGACATCATCATCATTATTATTATTACGGGCAACTCCAAGGAGTCCTTAGACTCATCGAGGGAGGCCCTAACATCATGTCACGAACAACTATTCAATATTCACACAGTATCCATTATACTTTGCTTGAACACATTCACGGTCATGGCACTCACAACAGACTCTGGCAGCTTATTCCACTCATTTACCACTCTCAAAGTAAAAAACTTAGCTCTAACACCCTTGCCCAGTTTCCATGAATGGCCCCTAATCCTCCCACCACCAGTGCTGTTCTCAAAAATATCCTCTGAATTAATCTTATAGAAACCCTTCAGTAATTTGAATCTCTCAATCATATCACTCCTTTTCTGCCTATCAACCAATTTCTGCAACCCACAAATCTTCAACCTCTTCTCATAAGGTTCATTCCATAGACCTGCTATCATCTTGGTCACTCGCCTCTGGATCCTCTCCACCTCCTCCCCATCAAGAAGAAACCCTGGCACCCAAATCTAGGCACAGTAGTCAAGATGGGGTCTTATCAAGGCTCGATACAGAGGAACAATAACTTGCTTGTCTCTGCTCGTCAAAGTATTCTTCAGTAACCAAGTGATTTGATGAGCTGATCCACTTTTGCAATGTGCCCAACACTCCCAAATCCCTGGCCTTGTCAATCTCCTGGAGTATAGTTCTACCGATGTGGTATACTGCTGCTAATCTTTTCACCCCAAAATGCATAACCTTACATTTTGCCACATTAAATTGACATCCATTCTCCTTAGCCCAGTCCTCCAATCTATCCAAATCATCCTGCAAGATTTTGACATCTTCTGCATTCACTATTGCTCTACCCAACTTTGCATCATCATCAGCAAACAAATGAACAGTTCCTCTCAGATCCTTTCCTATATCGTTAATGAACAAATTAAATAGTAGTGATCTAAGAATAGAACCCTGCGGCACACCCACTAGTCACAGGCCGTCTTTTGGACTCTACTCATGAATAAACTACTCTCTGATATTTCTCCATCAACCATCCTCCTATCCATCTCACCAACCCTGTATCCATCCCCATTGCTGCAGTTTACTGATTAGAATTCCATGTGGTATCATGTCAAAGGCCTGAGCAAGGTCCAGCAGTATCACTGTAAACCCATTACTTATCCAGTTCAGCCATCACTGTGTTATAAAATGTGAGCAAGTTACTGAGACATGATCTACCATTCACAAAATCATGCTGTCCCCCCATACAGTATCCCATTTTCATCTATTCATTCCTGCATTTTTCTCTTGACTACTTTCTCGAAAACTTTGACAACGACTCCTGATATGCTGATTGGTCAGTAATTTGCAACAGCAGTCTAGGAACCTCCTTTATGCAGTGAAACTATTTTTCTCTCTTTCCACCCCCTCAGGACTAACCCAGACCCGAGACTCAAATTAAACAAAATGGTCAAGGGCACTGACAATTCTTTAGCTGCTTCACGTATGACCTGAGCTGGTATACCATCCTATCCCACAGATGTAGTCACATTAAGGTTTTGTAATAGACTATTCAGCTCCACTTCATTCACCACAATTCCTGTATAAGCTATTGGTTCCTTCATTCCTGCAATATCACCGCCTGGATGATATACTCTTGCAAAGTGCTTGCTTAGTAATTCCACTATATCAACTGATTCGGTTACGTTCCTACCATCAGCATTCCTTAAAATCATTCTGCCGTATACATTTTTTCTTTTACTTGCAGTATATCGAAAAAACTATTTGGGATTCTCTTTAGCTTGCATGGCTAATTCCCTTTCATAATCCGCTTTTGCTTTTTTACCACACTCGTTAAGCTTCTGGCCTGAGCTTTATATCGTTTGTGTGCCTGCAGGTCACCTTTCTCCTTAAATTCCCTCCACAGTTGTTTCTTTTTTTGCAGCTCAAGCTTAATGGTGTTATTCATCCATTTAATCCCTACTTGATTTACTATTCGGACTCTAGGTATACAATCAGCCATTAATCCTGCAAACGCTCCTTAACCACCTCCCATGCACTATCAACATCCAGCCCTTCCAGTTTTACATGCCATGGCACTGAACCAAGCAATCTCCTAAGCTTGTCATACTTACTAGCCCAGTAATTCCACATGTATCGTGTCTTAATTGAAAATTCCACACATTTAGCCACCTCCCAGGTCAAGACCTTATGATCACTCTAACCAATTGGTGTCAACGTGGTCATATTCGTTACAGTCAAATTCTCAGATGCAATTACTAGGTCAATCACTCTCGAACCCCTAGTGTTTTCCATTACATGCTGTCTCAGCTAGTTATCCCTTAATAACTGCAAAAAATCCAATTCCTTCTTCCCATGTGTTCTCTCCTCCTTCCAATCAATGTTACCATAGTTGAAATCTCCCATAATAACTACCCTCCTTCCACTCATTGCATCTATTTGCTTATGCATATTATCTCCACCATCTATTCCATCACCTGGTCTATAGCAGCACCCAACTGTATATTTTGTTCTGCTAGTCTCAATCTCATGCCAAATAGCCTCAAATGTGCTCTTTTCTCTATCCTGCAGTTCAACTTCTATTCTCCTTGGCTGCAGTTCATCAGCTATCATCAATAACACTCCTTCCCCCCATCTTATTCTCCCTGTCCCTCCTGAACACACTATACCGCTCACATTCAATCCCACTAGCTTTATCATCTTCTGTAAGCCATGTTTCACTAATACCAACAACCTGTGGCCTGGAAGAGTCAACCAAGGCCAAGAATTCTTCCTTCATGTTCCTAATACTCCTGGCATTTGTATACATGAAATGCAGAAGCCTGTAAGTCCCACCCCTATTTTGATGCCTTATACTAACTATCCCATTCTGATTTGTTGTCCTTCTTACTTGCTCGTGCATATTATACACATTCATACACTGAACTGCCTCCCTAAAGTCTGCATATCTACTCCCCCCCCCCTTAATAACTCTATTTTCCCTGATTCTGCACATCGACTTTCACTTCATTCAACAACACTTTTTCCAGTCTCTGCACACCAAATCCATTTAGATTGAAACCATCAAACTCACTCCACACCACTCCTGCATAACCTGCGCATAGAGTCATTTGCAATTATGGCCCTCCTTCTCAACTTTTCTCTGTCCTACCGTGGCAACAGACTCACTATCTTAACTCTTTCACTCTTTTCTTTGCTACCTCTAGTAATTCTTCAAGTCCTCTCTCATAGCAACTTTTTCTCCTTTTAAATCATTCATTCCTGCCACTACTATCATTTCTTTCACCCTTTGCTTTTGCACTCTAATAGACTCACTTACATCCTTAATTTTCGCACCTGGTAAGTACGATTTTGTCAAACTCTCATCTATTACACCTCTTACTAAAGAATCACCGTACAACACGCACTCCTTCATTTTTCTTACACTCCCGATCATACTCTTATTTTTCTTATCACACATTTGCTTCTTTCCGTTAGCTGATGCGCTCGGTAAACAATTTTGCAATCGCTCCAGCTGCCGCTTCGCCCTATGTATCACTCTGCTCAACCGTGCGATCTCTCTCTCATTGCAACTAACTCTTAATTTTTTTTTATCCATTAAACCATTCTCTTGCTCTGTATTTTTTCTTTCACTCTCACTTTCAGCACCGCTCTCAATGCTGTCTGGTACTACATCACAAATTCCTATCATATCACTATTTTCTATCACATTCTGGCTTTCATCAACGACATCAATCTTGCGACCCGAGACACACTTCAAATCCTCACTTTCCTTACACTTTCCCACCACTATGATTATCGAACCAAACTCCAGCCACTCTCAGAAAAGCATATATTCTGCAGACATTACACTGAACAAACTCCCTTAAGTTAAAATTTTTTGATGTATCATAAATCAACTTATCATTAATTGTTGAGTTCCGTGTAAGGGCCGTATCCTAATTTTAATCGGATCGGATGCATGTGGTCTGGCCCTAAAAGTCGGCTTACTACTGATAACTCATTCTTCTCATCATTCGAGTCTGTTATATTAGCAGGCTGTTAGGGCGGCGTCAACGACACAAAATAATCAGCGAACTCTCGAGTCCAATGCTAAACATTCTTGTAAAATTCTGTTATCTATTTTCCTCAAAATTAATTTATTTATTAATGCAAAATTAATGTAAAGAATATTTGAATAAATCTCTTAACTTTATATTACTATTTTATATTATTTTGAAAATGTATATACCTTGAAAAAATTTGTATAAGCAGGACTAATCTATAGGTGACATTATACTGTAAAGCGGTTTTCATTTCCTGTTCGTTTTATTCACACTTTATTCAAAAAAAAACATTTTTGGAAAGGCACCAAACATTAATCGCACATACAAGAAAAATACTATGCGCTGGCCACTGGCTGCTACACTGACAAGTGCCACCAATCGCTGCAGAATGGCAACAAAAAATTTTGCATAATGTGAAAAATCGTGTTTAACTGATTAATCACTCTCTTAAAGCAGGAAATGGTATCATTTCACTCAATTGCGTTAATTTTTTCACTGATGAAAAAAAGCATGTATACAGTGGGACATAGAAGTCTGGAAAGCTGTGTTATGGAGTGATGAATCATGCTACATCCTTTGCTGAGCAGATGGATGGGTGTGAGTATGGCGGATGTCCGTGAGTGTCTCTTACCGGAGCGTATAACCCCATCTATGAAATTCAGAGGTCGTGGTGTGATGGTATGGTCCTGTGTTTTCTGGTTTGTCCTTGGACCTGTGTTTGCGGTGCCAAGAACAGTGACCTCTGAGAAGTATCTGAATATTCTGCACAATGCAATGCTTCGTACTTTGTGGCATTTCTAAGGAACTGTTCATTGTCTCTTTTAGTAAGACAGTGCACTGTGTCATAAGGCCACTGCTGTAACTGCATTGGTTTGTGAACATGAACATCACACTATTTATTTACGGCTATTTGCCTGCTTCTGTTTAGGAGTGCCCCAGTTTAAATGCCATTGGCTCTTTTCTCACGGATTCTTAGGGCATTGTAGATGTATATTTATCAATAAATATATGTTGCATAGAGGACAAGAAATTTGCACATACCTTTTTCTGGGTGTTGTGGCTCTTCTTCTTTCACGTTGTCCAAACTACTGTGTGTGTGGGGGGGGGGGGATTTTGGCAAGTGGGAGAATTGAAATAACAAATGGAAAAAACCCAGGTTTTTTTGAATAACATATATATACATATATATATTATAAGGGATGGGCGGAGGGTTTTTTATATTTATATGAGGTGGGAAAGGTGAAAGGGGTTGAAAACAGCAACTGATTTTTAGAGGGGGGGGGGGACGGGGTGCAGTCTGTTTCGACTATTCTTGGTCGTCGTCTGAACACATGGAGGATTTGGTTTGTGGTATTCACCACAAACCAAAAATTGGCAAATCTCCTAAAACCCACTAAATCTCACACACAAAAAGAAATATTTGAACACCATAACGTAGTCTATAAATTTCTCTGCCAAAAAGACTGTGATATCACCTACACAGGTTCCACCATCAGGTCTTTATGGGCAAGACTACAAGAACACTTCCGCGCTTGTAACATCCCTATTCCAGAACATTTAAATACTAAAAAACGCAACATCAAAAAGAAAAATCGAATACAAAGCACAGGAAAAATGGCAATAGCTGTCCACGCCCTTGAACAAAAACATACCCCACAGATCGACAAGGCCATCAAGACAATGAAACAATGCTTAGAATATCAGAAACAATAGCCATAAAGTGCGATGCGAACTCTATCAACGTACACAGGCCCTACATAATCTCCGAGGTTTGGAAGCTACACAACATAAAATTGAGGTCACAACCCCGACCAATAGGCGATAACACAAACACTTCAAAAGCAGAAGCACCTACCCGACCTGACATAGCATCCACTTCCTCCATGTGTTCAGACGATGACCAAGAATAGTCAAAACGGATCGCATTCCGTCCACCCATCCCTCCCTCCCTGCTAAAAATCAGTTGCTGTTTTCAAACCCCTTTCACCCTTTCCCATCTCCTATAAATATAAGAAATGCTCTGCCCATCCCTTATAATATATATGTGTATATATGTTATTCAAAAAACCCGGTTTTTTCCATTTGTTATTTCAATTCTCTCACTCGCCAAAATCCCCCCCCCACACACACACAGTAGTTTGGACAACACAAAAGAAGAAGAGCCACAAAACTGTTAGCCAGTTGTAACATATGCTACAGCTGGCTAACAGTTCTGTGGCAAGTTAGAATATGAAAATAATGTTACACATAACACCCAGAAAAAGGTATGTGCAAATTTCTTGTCCTCTATGCAACATATATTTATTGATAAATATACATCTACAATGCCTTAAGAATCCGTGAGAAAAGAGCTAATGGCATTTAAACTGGGGCACTCCTAAACAGAAGCAGACAAATAGCCGTAAATATAATAGTTTGTTAAGAGGAGTAACATGGGAGTTTTTCCAGAAATAATATCCATAATGAACATCACACTTTACTAGCCTCCACAGAGCCCTGATCTCAATCCTGTTGACTATCTGTGGGATGAAGTGGAACATCAGGTGAGGTCAAGGAATATTTTCCCTACAACAGTCCTGGACCTTATTACATGCCTACAGGAAAAATGGTCCAAAATTTCCATTGATCGCTATCATATGCTATGGGACATACTTTTAACAAACGTCCATGACACTACAGTGTGAGGAACAAACAGCCATGGCATGCACCTTAATAAGATTTAAGACCTTATTTTGCTGCAATGATTGTAGCATACCATGGCTGTTTGTTCCTCACACTGTAGAGTCATGGACGCTTGTCCATGACACTACAGTGTTTAACATTAACTTCTTTCCAAGCAGCATATGTATCAATCATATCCTTCCATCATCATCCTATCCAACAGACTTTGCAAACTGCATTTCTTTAATCTGTCTTCATACTCAAGACTATAGGGATTAGTACCTTCCTTAGTCAGTCATCTCTGTATCCTTTCCAATATCTCTTCATCTTTTTTGAAAACCATGTTCCAATCTGTGCACAGTAATCTATACGCAGTCTGATCAAAGCTTTATCCATAATCCACTGCATTGTCCTCACATTTTAAAAAATATGCTCTTGAAATTTCATGCCCTTGTCCACTATTATCCCCATATTCCTCACTTCCTCTGCCTCCTCTAAGATCACTCTACCAATTGCATACTCTACATTCCATCTCTGTTTCCCAAATTTTAGAACTAATTTGCAACACTGAACTGGTAACCCACTCATTTCCACATTCAGCAAGTCTGTTCATGCTCTATTGCAAAGTTACATCAACTCTACTCCTCAGAGATCTAAGGTTAACATATGCTACAACTGGCTAACAGTTCTGTGGCAAGTTAGAATATGAAAATAATGTTACACATAACTATTAGAATTCTTTAAACAGATATCAGCAGTCTGTTTAATTATATAAATAAATAAATAAATAATATAGCTATTTCATGCGGTTCAGGTTACAGAGGTGCTTCCAAACTTTCCTTGAATAAACATTCATATTTATAATTATTGTGTATCACTTCTGGGTTTCTCTAGAGCAGGGGTTCTCAACCTTTTCCCGTGGCATACCACTATATTTAATTCAAGATATTAGATGTACCAGTAAGACAGTGACTCACGTTCCACCAGTGGTAGGTTCAGAATCCCTGCTCTAGAGGATATTCTGAATACAATTTTGGCTGCTCTCCAATTGAATTTTCCATAACTCTGTTAATCTGAAATGTCTGAAGATGCAGAATGTATACAGTTGTTGCTTTGCTACCAAGAGCTTTGGATTTGACTCTAATGGCAGCATTTTGTTGATAGATGATTTTCATTACCTATCTTTCTTATTGAAGGCTTTAAATGACACACACACATATATATATATATATATATATACATGGTGTGATTATTCTGAATCAATTACACAGATTCAGAATAATCTCCCTCCAACATGTCTATATCTGTCATACAGGCATTTGAAGGCAATGGGAGCATATTTCAGTGTCCTCAATTTCACTGAAGCACTCCCCCTTTCAAGATACACTTCATTTTGGGGAAGAGGAAAAAATCTGCAGGAGCCCAATCAGACAAATGTGTGTGGGGGGGGAGGAATGTTCGATCACACAGGTCGACTTTGAAACAAGAAACTGCTTCATAGGCAGCGCACAATGTGCGGGGTACTTTATCATTGAACAGAAACCAATTATTGCTGTGGAACAGTTCTTTCCTGACTCATCTCATGCAGGTGTACAGACCTTGCATTACTCCTAAATAATTCCTCTGGTGCCCTCAGAAACAAATTCGCATGGAAAAAAACGATGACTATTGTCTTGACACGTGATGTATGCAACTTGACTTTCTTCTGCTGGAGAGATGTTCCATGTCATTCCATGCTCTGGCATTTTATTTCCAGATCGAACTGAAAACACCAACTCTCATCACCAGTGATAGTTTTTTGCAACACATCATGATCTTGATCGACAGCATGGATGAAATTTTGACATGCAACCTGGTGCTCTCTCTGTTCATGTGTCAATATGTGTAACACAAACCTTGAACAAATCATCCTCTTGTGCAAATCTCTTTCTAAGATTAATCTGCCATTTCCTTACCAACACCAAGATGTGCAGTGGTTATTAACTACTAGCCTAGTGGTTATTAACCTGTCATGGGCAACATTTCCCTAGCTTTCACCATATTTTCATTTATCCATGCAGAAACTGGCCATCCATAGCATTCATCCTCCAGGGACTCCCTCCCTTCTTTAAATGTTGAAAATCAATAGAACACCTGTGTGTGGCTGAGAAAGTCATCACCGTAAACTTTTTTTAGGTCTTGGTATACTTCTGTAGCAGTTTTTCCTAATTTACAGTAAAATTTTATCACAGCTCTGTGCTCCATGATGCAGCTTCTGACATGCTCCACTCACACACTGTTACTTCAACGGTTGCCACATGAAAACTGCTGTGTCACCTGACTTGAAAGTTGCACTTGCGATTGCAAAATCATCTAGCTGTCAGAACTATAAACATGTTGGTTACTTTTATTCAAAGAACTGTCCTGTAAAAAATCAATCGCATTACTTAATTGGCACACTGTGTGTGTGTGTGTGTGTGTGTGTGTGTGTGTGTGTGTGTGTGTGTGTGTGTGTGTGTGTGTGTGTGTGTATGTGTGTGTGTGTGTGTGTGTGTGTGTGTGTGTGTGTGTACATACATACACACACACACATATACATCAGTGGCATTGAGTGCCCATTTTTGTTGGGTATGCTGTCATGGCATATGCAACTCACATTACAAAATTCACCTCAGTTTGAATATATGATTGCATTTTTATTGATGTATTAAAGTTTTAGGAGTGTATAGAACATCGGTGCTCATCTTAATTGGTCTAATGCAATTAATTGTAGGATAACTTTGAATACTTTAATTTGTCAATTAATTGTAATTAAATCTGAACAGAGTAGGGGACAGTGTGTTTTTGTTTTAAGATACTGTATATTAGAAATCAACAATGAAGGAGAATGCTATATTTGGTTGTTAAATTTGAATATTACTCAAAGGTGTAAATTTGGAAGAGGAGGACAAGGCTTACTTCCTTCGAAATTTATTGTAGTTGAAGTGTTCAAAAGTTATACGTTTATCAAAAATTATATATATTATATATAAAAACTTGCCTACCACGTCAGTTCACTCTTCATTCACGCAAAACAGATGAAAATCAAAAAACAAAAACAGCAGCTCATGACAAATGACAACGTTCAGTTGGATTGGTTGACACAATAACCAATCACAACCTACAGGTGCTGTTGTCTCAGAGCTCGCCTTTGAGCAGTTTAAAACTACTAGAATGCTAAGTTGACTCACTTCGGTCTGTACATCTTTTCAAAGGGTTCAAAGGTGTATGTATTTTGAATGCACACCCAGGCTATTAATACAAATGTGATGCAATGTTTACACGTTGAAAAGTGTCTTCTTCATGAAGCATTAGCATGTTATGTTTACTTTTAAGAATCATGCGAAGTCTGTAAACAATTAGGGGTCTTTAACAGGAATAAATGCAAAAAAATAATATTGTTGATATTGCTATTAGGCAGATGAGCACTGCACACCTAGCGCGCGCGCACACACACACACACACACACACACACACTCGGGTCTCTTTTTATGCATATCTTTTTTATGCGGTTTTGAAGTTATGCGATGCATATTTCATACAGATTCGGGGTTTCCCCATTGTACATAATGAACAGCGTGTTGCAGCACATTCTGGCATAATGTGAGTAACGTGTAAGCAGTGAGCGTCCATGAAGTTTAGTTTTGCATGTGAGTAAGTGTTTGTCTTTTCGTTATCGTAAGTCTAAATTTTGCTAATTTTTATTTTAAAGATTTAATTTGGCCCAATGAAGGAGAAAAAGCACAAAGAAAAGCAATTTCTTTGGAAATGAAAACTGCAATTTTAGATTGCTTAGCAAAAGGAGAGGGATCTACAGTGATTGGTAAACATTTTAATTTAGGCAAATCTACTATAAGAGCATTTAAAAAGAATGAAGTTGCAATAAGAAAATCTGTCATTTCTGCCACAAAACTAAGCGGCAAATTATCATCGTACTCAAGAGATGCTTTATTAGAAAAAGCGGAACAAGCCCTCATAATTTGGATTGAAGAATTAGCTCAAAGAAGAATTCCTATAAGTGATTATTTAATTAAACAAAAAGCTGTTTGGTTTTATGAACAGATGAAGCAATTGAAGCCATCTACTTTTGCTTCCCAGGCTGATAAAGAATTTTCGGCTAGCAAAAGATGACTAACTGGGTTTTTAAAAAGGAATGCACTTCATAATGTGAAGATTACAGGTGAAGTTGCAGCAGCAGATGAAGAAGCAGCCAAAAATTTTCAAGAGAGTTAGTCAAAATTATTGAAGATGGTATTGCCGGTCTGGTTGGCTATACCATCTGCTCTCCAGCCAAAAGGCTGCAGGTTCGAATCCCATCGTGGGCATGGATGTTTGTGATTGTCTCTGTGAAAGTACTAGTGGTGGTGGTTGGCGGTAGATGGCATTGGTGTAGATGATGAAGGTAGTTCCGGTTGGTGGATACGAAGAGTTGTAGAGTAGGTGCCTTTCTTCGATGAGTCTTTGGACTCCCTGGAGGTGTTATGTAATAATAATCGTGAATATTGTCTTGATCAAGTGTTTAACTCTGACGGAACAGAATTGTTTTGGAAGAAAATGCCTAGTCGAGCTTACATTGCAAAGTCTGAGAAAAAATCAAGTGGGTTTAAAGCAAGCAAAGATCGAGTAACATTGTTACTTTGTAGCAATGCATCAGAGGATCGAATGTTGAAACTCCTCCTAGTAAATCAATCACTAAGACCACGTGCTCTTAAAGGCAAAGATTTAAAACAGCTGCCGGTCACATTGGATTGCTAATTCAAATGCCTAGATGGTTCAATAATTGCTTTGTACCAAAAGTGGAAACATATATGAAGCAAAATACTTCTGATTTTAAAGTTTTATTAATTGTTGACAATGCACCAAGTTATCCGCATTTAGAACATCCAAATGTGCAGATAGTGTTTTTTCCCACCCAATACAACAAGCATTATTCAGCCATTAGATCAAGGCATAATTGCTACTTTTAAAAAATATTACGTTAAGCACACTTTTCAATTTATATCAGATAAACTAGAAAATGAATGATTAACAGTGACTTACATTTGGAAAAATTTTCTATTTTGTACTGTTTAAATCATGTTACATCTGCTATCGAAGCAGCTTGGCCTGAATGTGTTGCAAACAGTGTAACCATTCAAACATCTACATTATCAGCTGAAATCATTACTTTGGTACATGAAATTAGTGGAAAGGTTTTGATACATTTAGCCAGAATGATGTATACGAATTGCTTGTGGATAATGCCTTAAGTGACGATGATATTATTGGATATCAATTAACTTTAGATATCATCGAAGATCTAGAAAACGATAGTGAAGTGGAAGAAAAACCTGTTCCCCTCATTGTAAATATAATTCGAGAAGGTCTTGGATGCAATAAATTGGAAAATCATTTTCTTGTTAATGACACAAATTCTGAACGAGCCTTTAAATTCCAATATGAGCTGAAGAACTGTATGTCTGGATATCACTAGCTGTATAAAAAATTAGTAAAATGATCATCAAAAGTTTAATCACTGATTTCATTGTCAGAATCAAAAAATCAGCACAAAATGAGGGTGAAACTAGTTCTGTTTGTGAAGAACCATTTTCTTTACCATACAGATCTGATGTGCTGCTCTTCTGATGATGAAAGTGATTTTGCACCAGTTTGCAAATGTTGGTGAATACTGTCTAATAGTGACAATAATTCTGATGAAAAAATTGTTACTTTTCAGTAAAATTAAATGAATAAAACTTTAACAAACTTAGGCATTCTTATTTTCCTGAATTTTTATAATCTTTTTTATGTGATTTTGGGTTTATTTTATTTCATTACTTCGGTTTTATGCAGTTTTAGAAAATTATCGAACATATCCCTAATTTTTCAACTTAAGTTAGGTCTTTTTTGTGCGATTTTTTATATGCGGTTTTCTGTGGAATGTATCTTTCGCATAAAAAGAGACTCGAATGTGTATATATATATATATATATAATCATCATCATCATCATATTTTGTCTCTAGGACAAGGTTCCTGATTTATCCAATCTGTCAACCTAAAGAACATTAGTGTGCATTACATTTTCAACATTTCATTGGTTCACTAATAATAATAATTATAAAACAAAACTTATGAAACTCGATGCTGATGTTAAAGTTGGGTCTTTGGAGTTTTTCACTTGCATGTTCTCTTTGGGAAGCAGTGTATGTCAATGTGTTTCATTGCAATAGTCATGAGGTCCACTATTTGATGAGTATGGACTTGTATTTTATATAAAGTAAGGATAGAATCAAAAATGAAGATGGTTTCCTTATTAAAGGTACTGAATTTAAGTGTTTAGTTTAGCACATGATGGTTAAGTTCTCCTTGCAGGATCTTGATGCTAATTTTAAACCACTTCCAGTATAATTAGCTTACTAAATAAACAGTAGTAGTAGGCCAATGTCTAAGCATGGAGACATGTGACAAAATTTTGATCACTTATAGTATCCTATATTCTGCTGCATCATCTGATTGCCATCCATCAGTCACCTCTTTTTGATGTCACCATCTTTATATTATTACTAGGGGTGCTCCGCCCTCCCCCTGGCACCTATGGCCCTTAACCCCCTGAGTTCCGGGCTAGTAAGCCGGTAAGACAAAAAAGGTTTCAAATTTTGGTTTATCTTTTTATATATAGAATAGATTAATATTGCCTGGGAACTTCATGGTGTCACAGGACTCATCATGGAAAGCCCATGTTAGATAGCACAAAGTATTCTCTCACCATCCTATCAGGCAGTGCTTTCCACAGTACAACCACCCTCCAACTAAAGCCATCTTTCACTCTCTTCCTCACCACTTCGACTTGCCATTTCTAGAAACGGTCTCTTGTTCTACCATATTAAGGAAATAATAAATTAGGAATTAATAGAAGATGGTCTTTCATGCAGTAATCTGTCAATTGCTTTTGGATTCAGACATATCATGATGTAACTGTGTCTCTTCAACATAGTTATCAGTTTATTACCAAAAGGCGAGTAAATTATTAAGGCACTTTGCCTAATGCTCATCCAACATGCCTTAAACTGATTCAATGTATCTACATACTCAGGTAATGCATTCCACTCACCAACAACTCTCTATGTAAAGAACCTACTCCTCACTCCTCTGCTCACACCTTCCTTATACAGTTTCCAGCAATGGCTTCTTGTTCTATCCCCGTCTCCCATTCCATGAAAAATCTTTTTCATGTCAACCTGATAACAACCCCTGACTAGTTATGTCTCAATCATATCCCCCCCCCTCCTCCTCCTCCTCCTATTCAAGAGGCTTTGTAGTTTATATTCTTTCAACTTGTTCTTGTACTCTACATTCCAAAGACCCCTTACCACTTTTGTGAACTTTCTCTGGATCCTTTTTAACATATCCTTGTCACCATGAAAACCCAGTAACCAAATCTATGCACAGCAATCCATATGAGGCCTGATCAAGGCATTATACAATGGCATCATCACCTCTTTATTTGGCAGTAGCACTAGCATGCCTGTTTAATAATAATCTTACAACAGCACTGGCTTCGAGGGAATGTAAACAAGGTAAAATTGTTCCACTACATAAAGGTGGTGATAAGGCTGTGGCTACAAATTATAGGCCAATCTGTATATCTGGAGTTGTGGAGAAGGTATTAGAGAGAGATTGGTGAGAAATAGGATACAGAAATGGATTAATAACAGCAGTATTCTCTATGGTTATCAGCATGGATTTGTTAAAGGGATATCATGTTTTATTAACTTGCTTATGTACTAAAACAAGGTGACAAATGCCTTGGACAAGGGAGATGCATATATAGTGGTATACTTAGGACATATCAGCTAATAACTGGCATTAAGCCTAACACAGAGAGTCAGGGATGATGGGACAAACAATGAGAATCTGTGTGCAAGAGTGACAATGTTATGTAACTGTGTTAATAATGGTAATAAGCATTATCATGAAAATGATTATGAAGAGAGAATGATTTCGATTTTGTGTTTGTCCAGTTCAGACCCATCAATCATGTCAAAAGATGTCTGCATAAATAAGACACCAGATAAGAACACAGATCTGCAAATTGCCAAACTGTGACACACAAACTACAAACAACACATGCAGGTAGCTTAATATGTATGTACTGAAATGCTAGGAGCATCAGAAACAAACAAAATTTTATCCCTGTAACTACATCATCTGCTCACAGTAGATGATATAGTTACAGGGATAGAATGTGAAGAGTTTAGTATTTTCAGGGAAGATATAGCAGATAGGATTGTGGGGAGGGATACTGCTGTTGATAGCAGATGAACCAGAGCCAAAAAATAAAATATACAATGGCATCAGTGGAAGACATGCATTGGCAAATTAGTACAATGAGTGAAAGTCAAGTGATTATTATTATGGGGGACTTCAGCTATGGAAGTATAGACTAGAAGGAAGAAGGATCACATGGCAGAAAGGAAATAGAATTTATACACCTACTGAAGGATAATTACTTGAGGCAGCATGGGATTGAGGGGAGTATGGGTGTGATGAGTATTGGACCTGGTCATAGGATAAGAAGAGCTATCCATAACCAAGTTGCAACATAGCCTCTAATTGGCAAAAGCATGTGGTTTTGACATGGGAGATTGCAAAACATGAGGAATATTTTGTCAAGAAGGATTATATGTGGAACTACAAGGCAAGTGATTATGACAAGCTTAGGGAGGTAGCTTAAATCTCTGCCATGGCATAAAACACATAAGTGAAGGATATTAGTAGAACATGGGAAATAGTTAAAGGGCATCTACAGGAAACAATATTAAATTGCATACCTAAGCTAAAGAGGGTTAATTAAGTAGGAGTTAAATGGATGAGTAATATCATTAAGCATGAGCTGTAGAAGAAGAAAATCCTGTGGAGGGTATATAAGGAGAAAGGTGACCAGCAAACTCATGAGCAGTACAAGGCTCAGACAAGAAAGGTAGGGAAGACAAAATCATATTATGAGAAGACTCTAGTCAAGCAGGCCAAATGAAATCCCAAAAAGTTCTTTCATTATGTGGCAAGTAAGAGGAAGAATTACTATTCAATATTAATCTTAATGAGTGCTGATGGTAACCAGGTGACAGAATCAGATAAAACAGTTCAGTTACTGAGCGACCACTTTTCAGTGGTATATCATCCAAGTGATGTTACTGCTGTAACATATGACAGAGACTGACGTGGGAACAGAGGAGAATGAACTGGCATTTCAGGAATATTGCAGAATCTCAATTTAAATGCATCTGTGGGATTAGATGAGATATGAACTCAGGTTTTGTGAGAATGTTCAAGGGAGCTGATGGTGCCTCTGACAAGGCTCTTTAATTGAAATCTCAGTTCTGCTAGAGTTCCAAGGGATTGGAAAGAGGGAAAAATAATTCTTTTGCATAAAGGAGATTCTAAGACTGCAGTAGCAAATTATAGACAAATCAGTATCTCAGGCATAGTGGTATAAGTACTGGAAAAATTGGTCAAAAAGAGAATACGACAATGGGTGGAAAAGAATATGAGAACTGTATGAGGGACAACGTGGGTTTTGAAATATGATGATTTTGCAAAGGCATTTGACAGAATGCTACATGATTATGTGAATAACAAGGTGGCTGTTGGACAAATATCAAAAAAGTGGTATATGGAACGACAGAATCAAGATTAAAACAGCTGACTACTGATGTGCCGCTAGGTTCAAGGACCATTAGTGTTTAATTTGTACATAAATGATATAGGAAATAACATGAAACGAAATATTCGTTGTTGTTGTTTTTTTTTTTTTCAGATGATGGGAAATTAAGTAGAGTAATAGTCAATCAAGGCGATATGGAGTGCTTGCAGAACGATTTAAATAGGCTGTCAGTATGGGCAAAAGATAGTGGATATCAGTCCAATGTTGAAAAATGTAAAGTTATTCATTTTGGAATAAATAGATTACAAACTCTGTACCATATTGATGGAGCTGTATTCCTGGAAATAGATGAAGCTAGAGATTTAAACTGTAGACGACCTATTTCTATAGTTGCTGAAGTAGCCCATAAGATTAAAATTGCTCGCATGGTTGGCCAAGTGGTTAGCGTATCCGCTCTCCAGCCAAAAGGCTGCAGGTTTGAATCTCGCTGTGGGCATGGATGTTTGTGATTGTCTGTGAAAATACTAGTGGTGCTGGTGGGCAGTTGATGCCGTTGGTGTAGTTGTGGTTCATTGTAATTGGTGGATTGAGTGGTGGAGACAGAGAGCTGTAGAGTAGGTAGCCTCCCTCGATGAGCCTCTGGACTCCTTGGAGGTGTCATGTAATAATAATAATAATGATAATTATTATTATTATTATTTATCTATTGGAGAATGCACTAAAAGGAAAAAAAACAAGGAAGTTGTTATTCCACTTTTTAAGGCTTTGATATGTCCACATCTGGATTACTATGCACAGGTCCCGTGTCCTGCATTTCTTAGGAATGAGGAAGCAGTGGAGAAGATTCAGAGGCAAGTGACCAAGATAGTGAGTGGTCTATGGAATGTTCCCTATCAGGATTGATTCAGGGTATGTGGAATGCAGCAGTTAGTTGATAGCAGAAAACGAGGAGAAATGATACAAACATTTAAGTTGCTAAAAGGGTTTTATAGCATAGATGCAGGGGAAATATTTCGGTATTTGGCTAGTGGCCAGAACAAGAGGCCATTGTTAATAATTAGTTATTTTTATTATTATTATTACCACCCCCAAGACCTCATGGAGTCAAAGACTCATCTGGGAGGTCCTTTTATCACACACACACACACACATCTCATCATACCGTGTCTTAAACATACTCAAAACTCCTTGCAGACACCACACTCTCAGGCAAGGCATTCCAATCATTCACAACTCTGCATGAAAAAAAAAACCTGCCTCTCACTCCCCTACTCACACCCTCTTTATACAGTTTCCAGGGATGACCTTTGGTTCTCCCCTGATCTCCCACTATTCTCTGTAGAACCTCTCCACCATTGATGCTATAAGAATCCATTACCAACCTGTAGGTCTCTTTCATATCTCCTCCTGTCCACCAGACTCTGCAAATTACATCTTCTCAATCTTTCCTCATACTCGACATTCCAGAGGTCAGAAACTACCTTAGTCATTCGCCTTTGGACCCTTTCGAACATCTCTTCATCCTTCTGAAAACCCGGTGACCAAATCTGGGCACAATAGTCCATGTGTGGCCTAATCAAAGCCTTATACAATGGAACAAGAATCTCCCTACTTCTACACATCAGTGTCCTCTGCATCATTCCCAGAAGCCTTTGTGTTGTCTTCACAATTTTGGCGATGTCTCCTAAATTTTAGATCCTTATCCACTATCACCCCCAGATCTCTTATTTCCTCTACCTCCAACAATATATTCTCACCAAGCATAAATTCTGCATCCCATCTTTGTTTTCCAAATTTTAAAGCCTTACATTTTGCAACACTGAACTCACATCCCCCATTTCCATGCCCAATCACTCAATCTATTCAAGTCTTCATGTAAGGCCACAACATCTTCACTACACTTCATGGTTCGTCCCAACTTTGCATTATCTGCAAACAACTGAATATCTCCATCCAAATCTTCACCTATATCATTAATATACAAGTTAAACAGTAATGGACCTAAAACAGACCCCCGAGGCACTCCACTTGTGACTTTCCTTTTCCTGGATATCGCTTCCCTATACACAACTTGTTGATACCTATCAGATAGCCAGTCTCCAATCCAATGCACCAATCTAATATCCAAACCCATCTGCTCTAGTTTGACTGTCAACCTATCATGAGGTACTCTATCAAAAGCCTTTGCGAAATCCAAGTATATTACCGTGTATCCTTTTCCTCTCTCCTAGGAAGCAGTTACTTTATTGTTATAAGTAAGTAGATTACTAAAACATGACCTCCCTTTAGCAAATTCATGCTGTCCATCAAAAATAATACCATTGTTATCAACCCAACTCTGGATCCTAGTTCTCACAAGCGTCTCCAACAACTTAACCACAAAACCTGACACACAGATAGGCCTATAGTTTGATGCTTGAGTTCGATCACCTCCTTTATGAAGTGGCACAATCTTGCCCTCCTTCCACTTCTTAGGAACTTGACCGAGTGCAAGACTCGTATTAAAAAAATATGTCAAGGCAGGTGTCAACTCCCTGGCACATTCTTTCAGAATACGTGGTGATATATTATCAAGTTCCACAGCCTTATTAACATCTAGTTTACTCAACTCCCCATACACCTCCCCCATCATCAACTGCTCTCAATCCCTCCATGAAGTCACATTCACAAGATTGAAAGATCTTTATGAATGCTTATTAAGTATCTCCACCACACATTCTGCATCAGCTGTCTTTATACCATTTTCTCCAACAATCAATGTCATCCTTCCATTATTATTCTTTCTTTTGCTGGCTACATATCAAAAGAACTCCTTAGGATTCTTTTTGGCTTCATTAGCCAACTGCTGTTCATACCTCTCTTCAGCACCCTCACCAAGTCACCCCCTCTTGCTTGGTCTTTGTAGACCTCATGGAATTGGTTATTATTTCCACTTCTCTTATGCTGCCTCCACAATGCCCTTTTTCGCTGTATCGCATGCTTAATCTCTTTATTCATCCATCTCACACCCACCTTATTTAACCTTCTCAACAAAGGATATTATCATAATATTAATCCTACCGGCTGCGCCATTATTTAAATATAGGATTTTTATTAATTTAATCCTGTATATAGAAATGATCTCTGTTCAACAATTTTTTTTTTTTTTAATTATTGCCGAGTGTACCTATATATTATATGCACAAGGGTTCACTCCGATTGGTGCAATGACTTCTTTTTAACTATTTTTTTCAGAATCCAAAAAAATCACTGACTCAAAACCAAAATACAAAATAAACACATTTCATAAAAGAAAACAATATATATACTTCAAACAAATTTACAAAACTATAAGTAACTACAGAATTAATTGGATCCAAGGCCTTTTAAAAATAAACTTACTCTTAAGACTAGATTAAACACTTTGTTTTCGCAATGACAAAATGTTCATAGCCAGTTTCTCTCTGTGTCAAGGCCCTTTTCCGAAGATATATGACTTTATTTTTCATTTTCACAGGATCATTTCTCATTACTCTTGTAGCACACATTAATTCTTCCTAACTCATTTCTGTCTTCTTTTTAGTAGAAATAATAGTTAGATCCGGCGTCCTTAATACAGATGAAACTTCCTAATCAGAGTTTTCTCGAATATTCCTTTAGAACATAAATAGCAATTTCTTCTTTTATTCACTAATGCTTATTGACAGTCTTAACTCTTCCGCTTTAAAAAATTCACAGTTCTACGATTCCCTTTTCGGCACCTACTATAAAACTTCCAATTACCCTTTCCTCGAATATTCCTTTTAAAACATCTATAGCAATATTTTCTTTTATTTATGAATACTTATTCCACTTTGAACTTCATAGTTCCACGATTCCTTTTTCGGAATCTACTATTAATTTTCCTCCGACTGTCACATAAAAAAACTCAGTTTCCTCTGAATCTAAATGTCTACCGGCGTGTGTTCTAAATTTCTCTCCGAACACTGCTGTTTACAGCCGTTACTCCGATACCGAACGCAATCCTTGTAAGCTGTCAATCACACATCAAACTTCTCGGCGAGCATGCGCACTCCATGAAAATAGCAAGCGAGAAACTAAATATAATGGCTGACACTGTGTCTCCGTTACCGACAAGAGAATGTCTTTATAAAACATAAAACTTAATTTTTTAAATTACAATAAATTTGTTTAAAGTAATACAACTATTCAAATCCGGTAAGCACATACATTTTTAATTGCTTTACATATCATTTTTGACAAAAACTATTTCAATAACGGGCACATCGCAACCGCCGACAATGCGTGTTATGAAACTAAAACTAATAAACATACCAACAAAAACAATACGTAAAAATATTCAGAATTTTAAATTATCATTATTTTTACACCACCACTGAAATTAATTTATGGTTAGGAGTGTTGTGAGAATTACATATTTTTGCTTGGAAAGTTATGAATGAGTGAAATCAGTTTCCAGAGTCTCTTGCGAGTGCTTTGTTAATGTGTTCAAGAAGAGGTATGATAGATTGTGTGGATAGTTTGGGTCTCCTGCGATGAATCTTTGAACACAATGGAGGTGCCCATAAAATAATAATAGTAATAATAATAATTTTTCTTCTGGCAGTAAATTTGAAGCCATCTGGTGTGAGGTGTAAGTTAAAAAGTTCAAATAAATAGGGGTGTTGTTACAGACCTAGTGGGTCAATTGCTAGTGAAGAAGAAATGCATCATCAAATAATGACAGTGGTTGCAAAAAGCGTGATTGTAATGGGAGACTTTAATTATCCAAACATTGATTGGTTAGCAGTGAAATCTCATGAGAAGAATAAAACTGAATTTGTTGAGCCGTTGTGAGATAACTTTCTTAATCAGCCTGTGGCAGAAGAAACTTAAGATCAAAGAGTGTTAGATTTGACTATAATATCAGGAGCTTTCAGTTAAAGATGCGACTGTTCTGCCTCTGGTTGGTGATAGTGACTATGCAGTACTGACTTGGGGAGTGGCTAAGTTTATGAATATTCCATTCAGAAAAGGTCACATGTACAAAGCAGGAAATTATGACAATCTGAGGAGTATGCTGGATTATGTGCTATGGTATCAGTTGTTGAATGGGAAGGATATCAACAATGCATGAGTAGTATTTAAAACATACTACAATGATGTGATATCAAAATGTATCCCTAGTTCTAAGAATAAATAGAATAGGAGTGAAATTAATACGTGATCTTATCAAAAAAAAAAAAATTGTAAGAAAAGTAACAACATGTTCATAAGAATGACATCCATTATGAAAATTATAAGCATCCTACTAGAAGAGTCACAAATCTTGTATGGAATGCTAAGTCTGAGTATGAAAAGAAACTGGCTCTGCAAGCTAACAATAACCCCAAAGAATGCTATCATTATATTTCAAGTAAAAGAAAGAATGAATATCAAAGAATAACTCTACTGAATGCAGATAGTGTGAGATGATAGATTGATAAGAGGTTGTTCAACAAGCAAAAGTGCCCATTTTGCTAAATCTATCAACGGGTGTTTGCAGCATTGAGTTAACTTCTACCTCTTCTATGTATAAAGAAACTCAGGTATATGAGAAGGAAATATTAGAGCTGTTGCACAAAGTGAATAAGAATTCAGCAATAAAGACTGATGGGATATCAGCAGGGATGCTGAAAGAATGTTCTGCTGAACTGGCTATTCCTTTGATCAGGCTGTAATTTGAATCTCAGAACAAAGAAGATTCCACAGGACTGGAAAGAATGTATGGTAATCCAATTGCACAAGGGTATTGCAAAGACTGATGTATCAAATTATCAACCTATTAGTATCTCCGAAGTGGCAGTGAAGATTTTGGAAAATTTGATTAGGATTTGAATTCAGAAGTCAGTTGTTAGAGAATGTCTACTTTGCATTGAACAGCATGAGTTTAGTAAAGGAAGGTCATGTTTTAGCAACTCATTCACATTCTATAATAATGTTACCATTGAACTAGATAAGGGGAATGGATACATCCTGATACTTGGGGATTTTACTAAGGCTTTTGAGAGAATACAGCATGAAAAACTGCTGCATAAATTAGAGAATATGGTTCAGATTATAAAATATCAGTGTAAATAAGAGGATGGCTGAATGACAGATATAAAAATAACTGGTATATAGGGAATGAGGGCCTGCAAACAACAAATTTCTGAAAGGGTCATACCGATTTTGAGTTGATTTAAAGTTTTTTTACCCCAAGAATTTGATTGGTTCACTGTTATTCAATCTGTACACTAATGATGACATTGGGAAGGATTTGAAAGGCAACATACAGCTATTTGCTGATGATGATCAAAAGATAGGAAGGGTAATTGGGAATTCAGCTGATATGCAGCACTTTCAGAATGACAATGTTAGTAAATGCAACATCTTGCGCTTCGGTCCGATTAGATATCGTGTTATATTATATTGTTGGGATTAGGAAGGTGAAGTTCAAGGACCATGTAGCAAAAATTGCAAATACAACTCAGAGGATAATTGCAATGCTGAAATGAACTTTCACATGTAAAGACAAGGATATCATTTTGCCTCTATACAAATCATTGATCAGACCTCACTATTATATGCAGATTGGTCTCCTTGTTTTCTTGGTGATTCTGATACAGTGGATAGAGTACAAAGGACAGTTTTAAAAATTATATCAGGATTGTGGAATGCTGATTATGAAGACAGATTGAAAATTTTAGACCTGCAGAAACTAGCAAACCGGAGAAAGTGGGGCAATATGATTGAGACTTAAAAATTTCTGAAAGGATCATACAGGAGTTTCAGTTGATGGAATTTTTCATTTTATGAAGGGTGGGGAAAGGATGAGAGAGCATCCTTGGAAGCTGAGAATGATTGCTTTTAAGAAAGGGTGAGATCTTGAGTTTTCTCTGAAGGAGTGGTTCGTGATTGGAATGCATTGCCATTTGATGTTGTGGGTGCAAGTAATGTGAATGAATTCAAGAACAAGTATGACAGCTGATCCGTGTAATATATGGTGGCCTCCTTCGATGACAACCTGACTTCCTGAAGGTCTCTCTTAATAATAATAATGATTATGTCAATGTTTGGAGAGGAATTTGTATTTAATGATGTATAGAATATATGTGTATTGCATGGATGAATAAAGAAATGACAGTGTGTGATATTTTAAATGAATTACAGTGTTTTTTTATAAATGAAAGTAGCGAGCAAGGCATTAATGCAGAATATGATAACATTATATGATGTTATAAAATCTCTAGCTTGTAGAGCTATCAGTCTCTAGTTTCTTTATGTTTCTCTAATTCTACGTTCTAATTCTAATCAATCTCTAATTGCTTTGTATTTATTTGTGTATATGTTAATTGATATATGCTTATCAATCTGAGACCGAATGATAGTGAAAGCAAGATCAGTATGTAGATTTTGCATGGATGAATAACGTGAACAGATTAGAATTATCGTTAATGATATTATTATTATATTATTATTTTCCTGACCTTCATGGGGTCACAAAACTCATTGTGGATATCCACATTAAAGGAGTAATGTCATATCACTCCTTAAAATTATATTGTTGGAGCAAGGAAAGTGATGCATTCCTTGCTCTTACCACTCTCCATGCAAAAATGTGAACTGACTGTGCCATTAGCTTGGCTGTTTAATGAAAGTTTTGGAATGGGGCAGGTTCCCAGAGAGTGGAAGGAGGATATGATAGTGCCATTGCATAAGAGTGGTGGAGGAATGGAGGTATCAGATTATAGGTCTGTTTGTATTTCTTCTGTAGTTGTCAAGATTTTGGATCAATTGCTAAGAACTTGTATACAAAATTGGCAGATAAGAGTAATATTACTTATGCAGGCCAGCATGGATTTGTTAAAGGTTACTTTAGTAATCTGGATGCCTTTTTCAACAGAGTAACAAGAGCAGTGGATGAGGATAAGGTATACACTGTCATTTTTTTGGGGGGGGGGGGATTTTTCCAAGGCATTTATCAGGATGCCACAAGTTGATTTTTAAGTTGTATCATATGGGTTTGGTTATCAGGTTAGTGGATTAGATTGATAATTTCTGCGATTCCCCATTTATTTCTTTTGTCATCCATTTGAATTAAAATTGCTTTATCTTCTTCACTCGAAGTATTCAATCGGTCATTGCTGTCAACAATTTTTTCATAAGTATCTTCTATGCATTAATTATCCCTCTTCCTTCAAATTTTTTCACCTAATGTTCTGCTACAAGCTGGCTTTAAGTCTAATATAGTTGCCTTCCTTATAATTCCACATAATTTCCTTCTGTTTTGATGCCTCCACATGCCTATTCATCCTCCAAGTCAGGACAATGTGGTCACTTTCACCAGTGGGGTGTAAGCATGTCATCTCTGTGACAATCATATCCTCTGATGCGATGACCAAATCCAAAACTCTTGATCCTCATGATTTTAAAGAAAGTTGTCCCTCAAGAAATCCAAAAATTCAGTTACTTATTACTGCATACTGTCTCCTCTACCCACTTTATATCACTATAGATGAGATCCCCCGTAATAATCACTTGCTTATCACTTGCCAAACTAATTTGCCTAAACATTTTCTGCTCATCACTATCTATATTCCGTGGTTTGTAGCAACCTACCACTAAATATTTTTATTATTATTAACACCCTAAGACCTCATGAAGTCAAAGATTCATCTGAGAGGTCCTTTTATCACACACACAGCTCATCATACCGTGTTTTAAACACATTCAAATGCTTCGCAGACACCACATTCTCAGGCAAGGCATTCCAATCATTCACAACTCTGCACGAAAAAACCTGCCTCTCACTCCCCTACTCACACTCTCTTTATACAGTTTCCAGGGATTACCTCTGGTTCTCCCCTGATCTCCCCACTATTCTCTGTAAAACTTCTCCAGCATTGATCCTATAACAACCCCTTACAACTTGTCTCTATCATATCTCTATCTTGATGCACTCCACTAGTGACTTTCCTTTTCCTGGATATTGCTCCCCTATACATAACTTGTTGATACCTATCAGATAGTCAGTCTCCAATCCAATGCACCAATCTAATATCTAACCCCATCTGCTCTAGTTTGACTGTCAACCTATCATGAGGTACTCTATCAAAAGCCTTTGCGAAATCCAAGTATATTACCGTGTATCCTTTTCCTCTCTCCAAGGAAGCAGTTACTTTATTGTTATAAGTAAGTAGATTACTAAAACATGACCTCCCTTTAGCAAATCCATGCTGTCCATCAAAGATAATACTATTGTTATCAACCCAACTCTGGATCCTAGTTCTCACAAGCTTTTCCAACAACTTAACCGCAGCATCTGACACACAGATAGGCCTACAGTTTGATGCTTGAGTTCGATCACCTCTATGAAGTGGCACAATCTTGCCCTCCTTCCACTCCTTAGGAACTTGACCAAGTGCAAGACTCATATTAAAAAAATATGTCAAGGCAGGTGTCAACTCCCTGGCACATTCTTTCAGCATACGTGGTGATATATTATCAAGTTCCACAGCCTTATTAACATCTAGTTTACTCAACTCCCCAAATACCTCTTGCTCACCTACAGTCAGTCTCTCCTCCCCATCATCAACTTCTTTCAATCCCTCCATGAGGTCACATTCACAGCATTGAAAGATCTTTATGAACTGCTCATTAAGCCACACATTCTGCATCAGCTGTCTTTATACCATTTTCTCCAATCAGTGTCATCCTTCCATAATTATTCTTTCTTTTGCTGGCTATATATCTAAAGAATTCCTTAGGATTCTTTTTGGCTTCATTAGCCAACTGCTGTTCATACCTCTCTTTAGCTACCCTCACCAACCAAGTCACCCTCCTTGCTTGGTCTTTGTAGACCTCATGGAATTGGTTATTTCCACTTCTCTTATGCTGCCTCCACAATGCCCTTTTTCTCTGCCTTCTCAGTGCCCTTTATCGCATGCTTAATCTCTTTATTCATCCATCTTACACCCACCTTATTTAACCTTCTCACCCTTGGAATACATTTAGACATTGCATCTACTAAACAGTTTTTGAAAATCCTCCAATCTGCATTGATCTCTTTTCCAGCTGACTCCTCATTCCATGCTACACCCTCAAGCTGTCTCCTGAGCTCTTCATAATTGCCCCCCCTTGTAGTTCCACATATACCCTTTTCTCACAGAGGTCCTCGCACTGCTGGCAACTACCCAGGTAATGACCTCATGGTCACTCTCACCAATTGGTGGATGATTTGACACCACATTTACAATTACATCCTCTGATGAGATGACCAAATCCAAGACCCTCAATCCTTGTGTGCCCTCTGTTACATACTGTCTGAGGTTGTTATCCCTCAAAAACTCAAACTCATTTTCTTAACTTCCAGTTGCTATCTCATCATTCCAGTCTATATTGCCATAATTAAAATCACCCATATTGATCACCCTTTTCTTATTTACTTGGCTAATTTGATTGTACATTTCATTACCACCACCACCATCCACATTACCTGGTCTATAACAACATCCCACCAAGTATTTGATTCCATTCACCTCTATCTCACACCATACTGCCTCAAAACCACTGGCACTATTTCCCCTCTTGCATCTCCACTTTATATGGACATAACTCTTTCTCTATCATTAATAGCACTCCCCCTCCCTTTTTACCCTCTCTGTACTCACGAAACACATCATACCCTTCCATCTCTATTCCTGTCAGGATGTCATCCTCTTCCAACCATGTCTCACTTATTCCAACAATCTTTGGGTGAACAGATGCAATTAATGCAACCATTTCATCTACCTTGTTTCTTATACTTCTAGCATTTGTATACAAACACAACAGCTCATATCTGGATCTACAGCTAGTTCCACTGATGCTACCACTCACTCGATGTTATCTCTCCATGCTGGTCTGGGGCCATTTCCCTTTTTGCTTCTTCATTTTAAAACCCTTTTCAATTCCAGCTGTTTCCTCTTGATCACTGGTCATCCCATTCCTTTCCTGCCTACACATGCTCACCTCCTCTTGGAGCATCCACCTTTCTCATGCTGTGTACACCTGTCCACCCTGAGCCTCCACGTTTCCCTGCTCCTCTTGCACACCCATTCTCTCATTTTCTGTACTCATACCACTCACTTCCCCATTCATAACCACCTCTTCAATCTCTCCTGTCTTACTCTCCCGCTCTTCCACATCACCTCCCTCTCGATTTGATTCATTTTCTCTATTCACTTCTCTGCCTTCCAGCAGCAGTCTCTTCAAGCGACTCACACCATAACCATTCAAATGCAGTCCATCGCTCCCATACAGCTCACTTCGTCCCTCAAACTCATTCCACACATTAACAAACTGTACTCCCGTCTCCTCACACATTTCAGCCAGAATATCATTCATAATCCTTGCTCTCTGCCTCATTTCACCACAGTCATACCTAGGCAACATGCTAACTACCCTTCCTGTCACACTATTCTCTTTTATCCTTCTAAGCAGCCTCCTGATATCCATTCTGACACATTCTTTGTCCTCTCTCAAATCATTCATACCTATTAATACTATTAACTCTTTTGCTCGCTCCTGCCTCATATCGAATGGCTCAATCACTCTACTCATTTTATCGCCTGGAAAACATACCTTGTGCATTTTATCCTCCAGCACACCTTTAATAATGGAGTCGCCATACAACACCACTCATGCATCTTTCGTTAACTCTTTCATTCCATCATTATTTATTTTAATAGTTTTTACCTTAATTTTCTTAATTTCATTTCTTGCCTCATCCAATCCAATTCAACTTCCGAATCTCGTGACAGATTCTCTCTATCATTCAATCTTTCTAACTCTCGACCCCCTCTTCTCACTGTCACTCTCATTCATCCCTCTTTGTTTCTGTACTTTCGGTCCAACATGCATCCAACTTTCGCTATCATTCCTCCCATTTTCACACTCATTCATCTTCTTTGTTTCTGTTCTTTCAATCCAATATGCGTCGAACTTTCGCTATTGTTCATTCTTTTTTCGCTATCATCCTTTCTTTCGATTTTTTTCACTTTCGATTTCTGCGTCACGCCATTTCTAGTTTCATTCGTTCTCTCAATTTCGTTTCCTTCCGCCACTCTCACCTCACTTTCGTCCCTTTTAACACCCATTATGGTTTTCAAATCGCTCTTTTTCTTTTTTTTTCTGATTTTTTAACACTTTTTCGCCTCTCTTTCAAACGTGCACCCATTTTCCCCACAACAATCTCGCTACAAACACTTTCTGTCATCAATTTCATATTTGCATTCATCAATTCCTCGTTCAGGTTACACTTCACACACACACCCTCCTTCCATCCTCACCAAATATCCACAAATCATTTATGTAATCGAAAGAGTACATATAACAGCCCTCACACTTAACGAAACAACTGAAATCTAAATTAAAGTTATGGAATGACAATGCCACTGTCATTTTTTGCAGGTTACTAAGTCCCCAACACTAATAAAACCGGTAGCTCAGAACATTTACAGCTTCTCTTACTCAAAAAATTACGCATATATATTTAATTATTACTAGAAAACTTATCCCAATCAGGAGCTCTTCTTATGCATGTCACTGTGCTTAATGCTATTGTCTTCTTGTCTATATCTTATCTTCTAACATCTATCTCACACAATATACTCTCTAACCTATTAGTGTTATTTCTACTGAGATTCTCCATCCTGAGAGTGCACAATTCATCTCTTATCATGAGTAACACTCCCCCCCCCCCCACCATGTTTACCTTCCATATCCTGCTGAAATATGCTATACCCTTTGATTTTTATACCTGTTAACATCCTACTCAGTTAACTAAGTTTCACTGATACCAACAACCTTTGGAGAGACTGAGTCAGTCAGTGCCACCAACTGATTCCCTTTATTCCTAATGCTTCTAGCATTTGTATTCAGATAAACCATTTGTATTCTTATAGCCATTATTACTCCTATTATACTTCACCTTGCTCTGTAATACAGTGCACACACACACCCTTAGTTTTCATGCCAATATCCCCACATAGCCATCCCTGCTGCATTCCACCTGTGCAATTCTAGTTTCCCTGTCACAACACACTCACTTACCCAGAAAACAGTGATCTCTCCAAACGCCTGTGCCCTTCTGCATTCAAATGTAATCCATCTCTAACATTCAGCTCTCTCTTCTATCTTCAAACATACTCCACTCATCCACATATTCCAGATCTCTCTTCCTACACATTCTCACTATCATCTGCTAACTCACAATTAAGCCATCCTCTCTTATGTCCTCTACACTTAAGTTCATCATTATTCCACTCTGATCAATACAAAACACCCTTATAAATTGATCACTGAATACCTCAACAATGTCTCATGCAGCAGTTACCATTCTACATTTTCATCCATTAACATCATCTTACCATAATTATTCTTCTTTCTACTTGCCACATATCTAAGAAACTCTAGGGTTTTTTCTTCATCTGATTAGCCGATTTCATTTTTCTCATATTACACTTTTGTTTTCCTTACTGAGTGACTTTCCTGGTTTGTTCTTTATACTTTTCCTGTAACTGATTATTACCATTCGTGTTGTACTGCCTCCAAAATATCTTCTTCCAGATTTCATGCTTAAGCATCCCCTCATTCATCCATTTTGCATCTACTGTATTCAGCAATTTGGCCTTTGAAATACATTCACACATTGATGCTGTTATATATTTCTTTATCATTTCCCAAGCTGCATTTATTTCCTTACCACTCAATTCCTCATTCTGTGCTATAGCTCCAAGCTGTCTCATAAGCTTGTCATAATCACTAGCCTTGTAATTCCATATAATCATACCTACTTTTGCATCACCGGCAAACATTTGAAGATCTTCAGTCAATCCACATGAAATGTTATTAACAAATAAGTTAACCAGTAAGGGGGTCCCAAGACAGTATCCTAAGGCATGCCACTGATCATCTTCCTTTTCTGAGAGACTGCTCCATCATTCACTACTTGCTGATATCATTCAGTGAGCAATCTCCAATCCATCTAACCAATATGCTATGTAGCTTCTGCAGCTTATACATCAACTTATCATGTGGTAATCTATCAAACACTTTTGCAAAGTTCAAGAATATCACTGTATATGATTCTTCTTTATCCAACACATTCGTCACCTTAACATAAAACATAAGCAGATTGCTAAAACTAGACCTGCCCTTCACAAACCCATGCTGACCAGCATAGAGAATCTTATGTCCATCAATCTAATCCTGTCTTCTATTTCTAACCAATTTTTCTAACACTTTTGATCACAACTGCAGATATACAGACCAATCTATAATTGTAAACTTCTGTTTTCAAAACATGCATGTGGAGAGGTATTATTTTGTCTTATTTCCACTCCTAAGAAACCTTTCCCACTGCTAGACCTTCATTAAATAACCAAGTCAAGGGCATGGCTATCTCTTTTGCACATTCTTTAAAAAATACGTGGTGATATGTCATCCATTCCTACAGCTTCATTGACATCTAGCTGAAGCAAAACTTGATACACCTCTGATTCTTTCACATTTAATTTTTCTAATCCATGCCTCCCTTCTACATGTTGAACATGATCATTCACACCACTGTGATATACACTGATGAAGTGTTTGTTAAATAATTCCATTATATCATTTGCTATTGTTATTCTTCTACCGTAACTATCCACCTGCATCAATCTGCCATAATTATTTTTCCTCTTGCTTGCCACATAGCAGAAAAATTCACTTAGATTAGCTTTGACCTGACTGACCAATCTCCTCTCATATTCTACTTTTTCGTTTTTGTCCATTCTTGTCCTTTGTAACACTGCTTGCTTGATTTCACTGTTCATCCATCTTACTTCTATTTTATTCATTTAACTCTTGGTATGCAGGTATGCATTGCTTGTGTTAGGTACTGCCTTATCATTTCCCATTCACTGTCAACATCTTTTCTACATAATTCCTCAATCCAATGTATTGATGCTGGTTGACTACAGAACTTTCCATACTCACGCACCTTATAGGTCTACATATAGATTGAAGGCTGTTATAGCAGCAAAGGATGGACTAACTCAATATTAATGAAGTTTGCCTTTTTTGTGAGAGTTGAAATGAACAGGCATCCAGATATTTTTGCTCAGATAGTGAATTAATGTTGACTAATTTGTCATCAATAATGCCTCACAAATAGCTCATATTCCTATCAAATAATAATAATAACTCTCTTTAAACACTTTCTCCTCCTATTGATGCATCTCTGATTCCTTCCAATTATGCATCAGAAATCCATCTAAATATGTTGGAGATGTTTATCTTACCTGTGTTGTCTGACATTTTAAGAAGCTGTATACTGAAGATGAGTTTTTGTACTTTTTGTTCTGCATTTCTTTGATTATTGTTTTCAATTTTATTATAGAAAATTTGCATCTAAAACATCACCGAAAAAGGTTTCTTTATTATCCATTCCACTCTTTAAATTCTCATCTCTTATTAAAGCTTTGAGTCTCCAAGAAAAGTATCAAAAAATTCTCCAAGATAGAACTCAAGCATATGTTTGGCACAAGTGATCTAAGAGGTGATGTGAATCAACTACCAAAAGATTTGAAGTCAAGTTTAAAGATTGTGTAACAGGAAATGCTGAGAGGGAAGATAGTGAGTATGCTGTCCCAATAAGATTATTTAGAGTTGATGAAAAGAATAGTAATAATGAATGACATGATAGCAAGAATAAGATAAGAGGTCTAGAAAACATGGAAGTCTACAGGACATTTGATGACAGAAGAGAGTTGTATGTATGTATGTTGCATCTAAACCTAGATGCCGACTTATGGATAAGTTGCTGTTTGCCAACCAAGTGAGAGTATTGGAACTGGAGTTGCCAGGGTGTAGTGGGGATAGTCTTATATGGAGATAGTGGCTTAGACTGCACAGCTGAGTAGAGATTTGAAAGAACATTAATAGGTGTGGAACTAATGAAAATTCAGACAATGCTGCTTTTCAAGATATGCAAAGATTATCAGGAACAAAAGGAATGAGTTAATGGCATTGACAGACTCAGTATGCATGAAGATTACTGGTTTCAGTGAAACGTGTCACCATGTTTCACTGAATTATCATGGAATTATCGGGCTGGAAAGTATGACAAGCTTAGGAGTTTGATTGGTTCAGTGCCATGGCATGTACAACTGCAAGGAGACTAGAAGTCGATAGGAGAGGTAGTTAAGAAGTGTTTGCATGAAGCAATGGTTGACTGTATACCTAGAGTCCGAATAATAAATCAACCAGGGGTTAAATGGATGAATAACACCATTAAGCTTGAGCTGCAAAAAAAGAAACAACTATGGAGGGAATTTAAGGAGAAAGGTGACCGGCAGGCACACGAACGGTATAAAGCACAGGCCAGAAGGGTAACGAGTGTGGTAAGAAAAGCAAAAAAGGATTACGAAAGAACATTGGCCATGCAGGCTAAAGAGAATCCTAAACAGTTTTTTAGATATTAGTAGTAGTATTTTAGATATTTAGTAGCAAGTAAAAGGAAAAATGTACATGGCAGAATGATTTTAAAGAATGCCGATGGTAGGGAGGTAACTGAATCAGTTGATATAGTTGAGTTACTGAGTGAGCACTTTGCAAGAATATATCATCCAGGTGGTGACATTGCAGAAACGAATGTACCAGTAGATTATACGGGAATTGTGGTGAATGAAGTGCAGGTGAGTAGTCTATTGCATAACCTCAATGTCAATACATCTGTGGGATTGGATGGTATACCAGCTCGTGTTGTACGAGAAGCAGCTAAAGAATTGTCAGTACCCGTGACCATTTTGTTTAATTTGAGTCTCGGGTCTGGGTTAGTCCCGAGGGGGTGGAAAGAGGGGAAAATAGTTCCACTGCGTAAAGGTGGTTCCAAGACTGCTGTTTTAAATTACCGACCGATTAGCATATCAGGAATCATTGTCAAGGTCTTAGAGAAATTAGTCAAGAAAAGAATACAGGATTGGATAGATGAAAATGTGATATTGTATGGGGGACAACATGGTTTTGTGAAGGGTAGATCATGCCTCAGTAACTTGCTCACGTTTTATAACACAGTGACGGCTGAACTGGATAGGGGTAATGGGTTTACAGTGATACTACTGGACCTTGCCAAGGCTTTTGACAGGATACTACATAGAACCCTAATCAGTAAACTGGAGCAGATGGGGATAGATATAGGGTTGGTGAGATGGATAGGAGGGTGGTTGAGGGAGAGATACCAAAAAGTGGTTTATTCAGGAGTGGAGTCTAAAAGACGGCTTGTGACTAGTGGAGTGGTCTGTTCTTGGACCACTGCTTTTCAATTTGTTCATCAATGATATAGGAAAGGATTTGTTCACTTGTTTGCTGATGATGCAAAGTTGGGTAGAGCAATTATGAGTGCACAGGATGTCAAAATTTTACAGGATGATTTGGATAGTTTGGAGGACTGGGCTAGGAAAAATGGATGTCTATTTAATGTGCCAAAGTGTAAGGTTATGCACTTTGGTGTGAAAAGAATAGCAGCAGTATATCGCATTGGTGGAACCGTACTCCAGGAGATTGACGAGGCCAGGGATTTGGGAGTGTTGGTGGATAGGGAATTGAAGTTTAGGGGGCACATTGCAAAAGTGACTAAAACAGCTCACCAAATCACTTGGCTTCTGAAAAATACTTTAACATGCAGAGACAAACAAGTTGTTGTTCCTCTGTATCGAGCCTGGATAAGACCCCATCTGGACTACTGTTCCCCGTTATGGGCACCAGGGTTTCTTCGTGATGGGGAGGAAGTGGAGAGGATCCAGAGACGAGTGACCAAGATGATAGCAGGTCTGTGGAATGAACCTTATGAGAATAGGTTGAAGATTTGTGGGTTGCAGAAATTGGTCGATAGGCGAAGGAGGGGTGATATGATTGAGACATTCAAATTACTGAAGGGTTTCTATAAGATTGATCCAGAAGATATTTTTGAAAATATGACTGGTGGTGGGAGGACTAGGGGCCATGAATGGAAGCTGGATAAGAGCGTGGTTGACAAGGGTGTTAGAGCTAGGTTTTTTACTTGGAGAGTAGTGAATGAGTGGAATAAGCTTCCAGAGTCTGTTGTGGGTGCTAAGACCGTGAATGAGTTCAAGGCAAGGTATGATAGATACTGTGTGAATGTCGAATAGTTGTTCTTGACATGATGTTAGGGCCTCCCTCGATGAGTCTGTCGACTCCTTGGAGTTGCCCGGAACAATAATAATAATAATAATAATAATGTTTCACTGGTACTGGTAATCATAGGTATAGAGTGGAAAGGTATAGCATATTTTGACAGAATAGAGTGGAAAAATGTAGCGGTGGAGTGTTAATTATCACAAGTGACATGATATGACTTCTCAGGGTAAAGAAATGACAGTGACAACTTTTGAGAGAATGAGAGCGTGTAGAATGAATTAGAGGTGTACAAGACATATATATTGGGATGTTGCTATTGGCCAGGAAACACTGATGACAGTTTGCTTGTCAAGTGCATAACAAGTGATCATGATGAAAGCTTTTCACTATAGTAAAAATTCTTAGACAGAGGATATGATATATAGTAATAAAGGAAATGAATTTCAGTAATTCTTGAGAAACAAATGTCTTAGACACTGTGTGATTGAGGGAATATACAGAACAAGAATTTTAGATTTGGTCATGTCATTATTATTATAATCATCCCAAGACTCCATGAAGTCAAAGACTCATCTAAGAGGTCCTTTTGTCTTACACACAGCTCATCATACCGTGCCTTAAACACACTCAAATTCTCTGCAGACATTACACTCTCAGGCAAGGCATTCCAATCATTTACAACTCTGCATGCAAAAAATATGCTTCTCACTCCCCTGCTCACATCCTCCTTATACAGCTTCCAGGTATGACTCCTGGTTCTCCCGTGATCTCCCACCATTTGCTGTAAAACCTTTCCAACATTGATCCTATAAAAACCCCTTACTAACTTGTAGTTCTATCATATCACGCCTCTTCCTCCTATCCACTAGACTGTAAATTGCATATTCTCAACTTTCCTCATATTTGACATTCCAGAGATCAGAGACTACCTTAGTCAGTTTGCTTCTGGACCCTTTCCAACATATCAGGGGGAACCAAATTTGGGCACAGTAGTCCATGTGTGGCCTAATCAAAGCTTCATACAATGGAAAAAGAATCTCCTTACTTCTGCAAGTCAGTGTCCTTCGCATCATTCCCAGAATTCTTAGTGTTGTCCTCACGATTTTGGCAATGTGTTCCCTAAATTTCAGATCCTTATCCACTATCACCCCAAGATCCCTTATTTCCTCCACCTCCAACAATATATCCCCCAATCATAAATTCTACATCCAATCTTTGTATCCCAAATTTTAAAACCTTACATTTTGCAACATTGAACTTGCATCCCCATTTCTGTGCCCATTCACTCAATTTATTGAAGCCTCCTTATAAGGCCACAACATCTTCTTTACTCTTCATAGTTCTTCCCAGCTTTGCATCATCTGCAAACAACTGAATATCCCCATCCAAATCTTCACCAATATCATAGTGCCTCAGGGGACTGTTTTAGAGCTTTGACTTTGCTCTTCCTGGATATTGCTCCCCCATACACAACTTGCTGATACCTATCAGATATCCAGTTCTCCGAACCAATGCACTAATCTAATATTGAACCCCATTTGCTCTAGTTTGACTATCAACTTATGTGGTAATCTATCAAATTCCTTTGCGAAATCTAAGTATACTACTGTGTATCCCTCTCCTCTGTTCAAGTAAGCCTTGATCTTATTGTAATAAGGTAAGTAGATTACTAAAACATGACCTCCCTTTAGCAAATTCATGCTGTCCATCAAGGATAATACCATTGTTGTCAACCCAATTTTGGATCCTAGTTCTCACTAGCTTCTCCAACAACTTAACCACAACACCTGACATACAGATAGGGCTATAATTTTATGCCTCAGTTCTGTCACCTCCCTTATGAAGTGGCATAGTCTTTCCCTCCTTGGAACTCAACCCACTGCAAAACTCACATTAAAAAATATGTCAAGGTAGATGTCAACTCCCTGGCACATTCCTTCAGAATTGTGGCGATATATTATCAAGTCCAACAGCCTTATTAACATCAAATTTTCTCAATTCCCCATATGCCTCTTGCTCACTTACAGTCAGTCTTTCCTCCTCATCATCAACTGTTCTCAATTTCTCTATTCTGTCGCATTCACAAGAATGAAAGACCTTTATGAACTGCTCATTAAGTATCTCCACTATATCTTCCGCAGTTGTTGTCCTTATACCAACTTCTCCAATCACTGTCATCTTTCCATAATCATTCTTTTTTTTGCTGGTTACATATCGAAAGAACTTCCTAGGATTCTTTTTGGCTTCATTAGCTAACTGTTGCTCATACTTCATTTTTGCTACCCTTACCAACCAATCATCAGAGAATCTGAACATGACCAAGATGGCATTCATCCTCCAGGGATTAATCAACAAGTGAAAATATCAAAGTGAAGGAATTTATGTGGAATTCTAAGGCAGGTGATTGTAATATCAGCTAGAAACGATGAAAATTTTGAAGTATATAGTTCAGGGATACATGACAGCTAATTAAGAAATATTTCTTAGCAGCAATAGACAAATTGTATATATAAAGTGAGAAAAATAAGCAGACTGTGATTAAAATAGAATATGAAAGACTAGCAAAAATGAACATGCAAATTGCATGTTTGGAAATTGCAGATGGATAAAGAAAATCTATAAAAAAGTGAGAGAGAGTTGGAGAGTAGCAATAAAGAACATAAGGTTCATGCTAGGAAAGTTACTAGTATAGTAAGGAAGGAAAGATTAGAATATGAAAGGAGACCACTAGTTCTGTGATTAAGGGAAAAAAAAATTTTTTTTCATTAATAGACAATATTAAAGAAAATAATTGTGATTGAATGACCTTGTTAGGTGGAGAAGGTGGTTAGGTGACCTCTGCTAAACAGCAGAGGTCACCTATATGATTTCTAATAGAGCATTTCTCACACTCTCATAAGTAAATTTATTAGAATGAATATAGCATACAGAATTAATAATAATAATTATTATTATTATTACGGGCGACTCTAGGGAGTCCTTAGACTCATCGAGGGAGGCCCTAAACATCATGTCCACACAACTATACGACATTCTCACAGTATATATCATATCTTGTTATCATAATCATATCTTGAACTCACTCACTGTCATAGCACCCACAACAGACTCTGGCAGCTTATTCCACTCATTTACCACTCTAAAAGTAAAGAACCCAGCTCTAACACCCTTGCTAACCACACTCTTGCCCAGCTTCCATAGGTGTCCCCCTGTTCTCCCACCACCACCAGTCCTGATCTCAAAAATTAATCTCTGAATCCTCTGAATTAATCCTATAGAAACCCTTTAGCAATTTGAATGTCTCAATCATATCTCCCCTTTTCTGCCTATCAACTAATTTCTGCAACCCACAAATCTTCAACCTGTTCTCATAAGGTTCATTCCATAGACCTGCTATCATCTTGGTCACTCGCCTCTGGATCCTCTCATAATTCAACACAAGTTTAATAGTGCCTATATTCTGTCTCTGTAACAGAGACATCATTAGGAATACAATGTCTTCTTCTTCTTTGTAACATGGATTTTAGGCCAGGTGGCCTGTTCCGGTCTTATGCTATCTCTTTCTTGGGCTTCCGATTTTTATTTTTCCACTTATTTTTTATCTGTATAATATTATTATTATTATTATTATTATTACCCAAGACCTCATGGAGTCAAAGACTCATCTGGAAGGTCCTTTTATCACACACACACAGCTCATGATACCATGCTTTGAACACATTCAAACTCCCTGCAGACACCACACTCTCAGGCAAGGCATTCCAATCATTTACAACTCTGCATGAAAAAAAAACCTGCCTCTTACTCTCCTACTCACACCTTCTTTATACAGTTTCCAGGGATGACCTCTGGTTCTCCCCCGATCTCCCACTATTTTCTGTAGAACTTCTCCAGCAGTGATCCTATAACAACCCCTTAGCAACTTGTAGGTCTCTATCATATCTCCCCTCTTCCTCCTGTCCACCAGACTCTGCAAATTGCATCTCCTCAATCTTTCCTCATACTCGACATTCCAGAGGTCAGGAACTACCTTAGTCAGGTCACCTTTGGACCCTTTCCAACATCTCTTCATCCTTCTGAAAACCAGGTGACCAAATCTGGGCACAATAGTCCATGTGTGGCCTAATCAAAGCCTTATACAACGGAACAAGAATCTCCCTACTTCTACACGTCAGTGTCCTCCACATCATTCCCAGAAGCCTTTGTGTTGTCTTCACAATTTTGGCTAAGTGTCCCCTAAATTTCAAATCCTTATCCACTATCACCCCCAGAACTCTTATTTCTTCCACTGCCACCAATGTATCCTCACCAAGCATAAATTCTGCATCCCATCTTTGTTTTCCAATTTTAAAACCTTATATTTTGCAATATTGAATATTGAATATTTTTGGTAGTCTGTTGTTGTCCATTCAATTTAAATGTTTTATCCATTTTTGCTTATACTGTCTTATGTAGTAACTGATTGCTTTTATATTCAGGGATTGTAAAATTTCTTCATTTGTTTTATGGTCCCACTTGGTATATCCAGCCAAAATGAAACAACAGAAATTTCATTTCTGTTGTTTCATTTAATTTCTGAAATTTAATTTCTGTTGTTTGAATTCATTTTTCATCTTTCCTTTTATGGTCCATATTTCGCTTCCATATAGTACAGTTGGTTTTGTCAAGACATTATATAGTCTGATTCTAGTGTGTTTTTTTACTAGGGATGGCTTAAATATATTATTTATTATACCATTTACTTTGACAAAGTTGGATATTTTGTGTCCATGTCTTTTTCTTCTTCATATGAAAAATCACATCCCAAGTATCTGAATGTATGTACTTGTTCTAATATTGTATTATGTATCACTATTTTACTTCTTATTGGGAATACAATATTAAAATTGTAATAACACATGCGAAACCACACACGCATAATCGTATATGAGCTATGAGTGCTCATGACTTGCTTTAGCTGTTGGATCAGAAGCCTAAGAATTAAAATTTCCCAAATCTTCTGAAGTTTAACACAGCCATATTAATTTAGAGTAGGGTTGAGCTTTTAAATCTGCTGCTGATTTTTAAAAAATTCTTTCAAGTTTGTACTTACTTCAGTGAAGCATAGTAGTTTTTTTCCATTTGATTCTCTGCAAATTATCCAAGGCATGGCCAGCTGGACCTGACTGACCATAGTTGTGGCAGTAGAAGTATTTCTTGTGTTTTTAAAGATAGTTTGATCACAATATGATAAGGTACATGAACAATGAACCTTCTAAATGTCTGGAATAGGGAGGGGAGGGGAGTGGATCCTTAGGAGAGCAGATAAGTGCGGCCAGCTTCAAATGAAGTTTGAAATCAATGCAGAGATTATATTTCTTTAAAGTACTGGCTGTTTTTTTTTTTTTGTTTGTTTCTTTTTTATATTCTAAAGTGCTCTGGATATAGGAAGCAATAGCATTACTGTAATCTGTATGTTGAAAGGGATATGAAGAGATGGGAGGAAGAACTCCTTTGTTGATCTTTTTGGCATTGTAGACAATGCCATTGAACAGGAAGGTGTGGCAAATAAAGGAGCATTCAGCTCTTCTCTCCTTTATACTGGTTGAACAGAGCTTGGAGGTGCTGTTGACAAGTGTTTTAATAACACCATATTGCTGGCAGGGGGGGGATGTTAGGAAAATGTGTGTATGTATCTGTGTGGGTAGATTTTCCAAACCTAGAAAGAATGGGTGCCATTGGGAAGACATATGATTAAAGTGTCTAGAAAAGCAGTGGCTACTGCTAGTTTCTTTTTCTATAGTGAGCTGGATTTTGAAGTGTTGGCCGTTGATGTGTCTGAGCCATGTGGCTAAATAAAGAACACATCATCAATTTATCTTAGCCAGATTGATGCCAACTGCAAATGGAACATTTTGAAAAAATGTTCCATATATATAATTGGCTAGTTGAGGAAAGAGGGGAGGGCTCATGGCTTTACCCTATATCTGTTTATATGTTGTGTCCTTCCAAGTGAAGTAGCCAGTATGGATGGCAGAATTAAAGAGATCACTAATGTCATGGGGGGGACATTTCTCAGTGAAGTTATGTGAGAAAGGGAGATATTGATAAATAAAGAGGTGACATCAAAGCTCATCATTCTTATTCAAAACTATATTTTGGATTAAAAATTTTTAAAGAGCAGTCAAAAGTTAAAGATTTTGCTGTGGGATATAGAGAGTTGTTAGGTTTATGGATTTTAGGCAGTCTGTATATAATTAGTTGTAATCTTATGCCAACTATCTCAGATTGGCTGCTGTTGTAGATTGAACTCTTAACTCAGTCTCCAAAAGTTACATAGCACTAAAACGGCCTCACTTACTCCCCACTGAGCATTTCGCCATTAGAGGTCGAAAAGTTCAGTCTCCTGCGACGTACGGTCTGTGAATAAAAGATAAGTTTTGATATTAATCTATAACAATATATTATAATTTTGGTGTATATTTAGCATAATTTTAGTCTTGCTTTGTTGTGATTGAATGTGGTGTGTTTGCATTTCAAAGTTAATAAATTTGAAGCACCTTTTCAGAATAACAGTTAACAATGGCAGTAAAAACAAGGACATCCTGATGCATGGTGCAAAAGTAAAGTGTGCCGAATGGTGTGGAGATGGTTTGTTGTTGGAAATGCAATATGTATTTGTGGGCAAATGCAGCAGATATGTTTGTTGAGAGATTAAACAAGAGAAGCGAGAGAGTGAGGGTCTGTAGAAAGTGTGATATATTAATGGATTGATTTGAATGAAAGTTGGGAATTGGAAGAAGAGTACCAGATGAAAGGCAAAAAGCAGTGATGGATGTAAGACTAATATAGCCAGAAGAGTGAATATGAGAATATGAGTGTGGAGAATGTGATTGTGAATACGGAAATACTTAAAAAGGGAAAATTGAGCATTATTATGGAAGCAGAAGTGTGACTGGAAATGGAAGAAAGTCTGACTGACAAAGCAGATATGGGAGTGACTTCTAGAATGCAAGAGTTGAAGAATGAAACGATTAAGATGAGGAATGAAATGAGACATGCAGAGAATAAACTTAGAATAAAACTTCTGGGGGTTTTCGTAGAAAGGCTTAGATGTTGGTTATGCATTTTTACTAAATAGCTTAAGGAAATTACAACATATACTAGGATATACATTAAAATAAATTTTAATACACTTCCAATATTTCGGCAATGTCACGTTGCCATTTACACAGGAACTTAAAAACAAGACAGGTGCATGCGAGCACAACAAACAGTAAATGAGGACGAAGCAGGAAGCTATTCTTTCTCCTAAAAGTCCTGATGGCTAGTGGGCAATGTTGGTATTCTTGGGCAATTGGGCTGAAGGTCTTCTGATGTAGGTTTCCCAAATTTGGGGCAGTCTCATGCAACAAATTTGTTGAGGTTTGGATTGTTTCTTAAGGCTGAGGCTGATTCCATGAAAAGCCTTTCATATTTGAATTTACTACAGTGTATTATTGTAGGTTTCTTCCACCGTATTCCATGGCAGGTATCCAATGCATGGTCTGCAAGACCAGAGTGGCTGTATTGGTGAAACCGGATGTAGTCCTTGTGTTCTGAAATTCTGATATTAGCTGTCCTGCTTGTTTGGCCAAAGTAGGACAGCTTACAGCTGCAAGGTACCTGGTATACACCAGGTAGGTCTACGGGGGGGGGGCTTTAGTAGAACGGATAAGGGATGCCAATTTTTTATATGGTCTGTAACAAGAAGTTAAGTCATGTTTTTTTAGGATTTTTGTAATTTTTTCTGAGGTGTCTCAGATATAGGGTATGGTGATGGATTTAGAGTAATCCTTGTTGTGAGGGGGGGAGGTTGTAGTTTATTGGTTTCAATATTTTTTGGAATTTAGAATTTAAAAATGTACGAGAGCGACACATCAAAAAATTTGAAAATTTAAAAAAGAACTCAAACTCTAGACCACAACTTCCTATCGAAACGGTAGTCAACCTTTCGTCAGTTAGTGTGAATCCTGAAGCACTCAACGCGCTCTCACGTGGCCACAACTTTGCCATTGTGCCCAGAAGAATACCTCTGAAGATATTATGATACGAATTGAACGCGGGATATGACACCTTCCAACCACATCGCCAACGATATTAGACTGGATGTGGCTTGTGTTCTGACCAAAGCAAAACCACCAAAAACTAACATGCCCAGTAAGGAAATTAAATCTCTACTAGAATTAAAGAAAAACAAGGAAATAATAATCACCAAAGCAGATAAAGGGAACGCCAAAGTATTGCTTAACCAAAAGGATTACACAGGTAAGCTGAATGCTCTATTGTTAGATCGGGCTACTTACCTCCCTATCGAGTACAATCCCACCAACTCACAAATTAGAAAACTCCACAGGCTCCTTAAGAAGGTCACTTCTTGGCCTGTAGAAGTAACTAACAAATTAAAACCATTTAACTCCTAACCCCCCCCCCCCCTGTATTTATGGACTCCCAAAAATACATAAGAAAAATGTGCCATTACGTCCCATAGTGGATGTCATTGATTCCCCCACATTCAAACTAACTAAACATTTGGCCAAAGCTCTCACACACTATACTGGCAACACACCTTCACACATAAAAAACTCAGCCCACTTCAAAGCCCGCATAGAAAACCTTACACTCAAACACACTGACGTAATGGTCAGTTTTGATGTCTTCTCCTTATTCACAAATGTCCCACTCAAAGAATCCTTAGAGCTAATCCAAGCTAAATTTCCTCCCGATATCACAGCCCTATTTCAGTTCACAATGAACTCAGGCTATTTTGTTTGGCAAGGAAAATTCTACAAACAAATAGAGGGGATAGCCATGGGTTCTCCACTCTCCCCACCCTTGGCCAACTTTTATATGGAGACTTTTAAAGAAAACGCCTTAAACTCTGCCCCATAAAAAAAACCAACCATATGGCTTTGCTATGTTGATGACGGGCTCGCTATTTGGCCACATGGCTCCAATGCACTCCTCTCCTTCCTAACACACTTAAACAACCAACATTCCATAATCAAATTCACCCTAGAAGAAGAAAAAAACAACTGCCTTCCTTTCTTAGACACACTAGTCACCTGCCTGCCTGATGGAACCTTGGTTTTCTCAGTCTATAAAAAACCCACCCATACAGGCAGATACATTCACCAACAATTCCCCCCCCCCCTCACAACAATATGGAGTCATTAAGACACTACACAACAAGGCTAAACTTATCTGTTCAAATGACAATGCCCTAACCACAGAACTAAACCACATTCTCAACACTTTCTCAACCAATGGCTACCCCCCCCCCCCCCTCACAACAAGGATTACTCTAAATACATCACCATACCCTATATCTGAGGCACCTCGGAAAAAAATTTCAAAAATCCTAAAAAAACATGACTTAACTTCTTGTTACAGACCATATAAAAAATTGGCATCCCTTATGTGCTCTACTAAAGACCAACCTCCTCCCTAGACCTACCTGGTATATACCAGGTCCCTTGCAGCTGTAAGCTGTCCTACTTTGGCCAAACAAGCAGGACAGCAAATATCAGAATTTCAGAATACAAGGACTACATCCGGTTTCACCAATACAGCCATTCTGGTCTTGCAGACCATGCGCTGGATACCCGCCATGGAATACGGTGGAAGAAAGCCACGATGATACACCATAGTAAATTCAAATACGAAAGGCTTTTCATGGAATTAGGCTCAGCCCTAAGAAACAATCCAAACCTCAACAAATTTGGTTGCATGAGACTGCCCCAAATTTGGGAAACCTACATCAGAAGACCTTCAGCCCAATTGCCCAAGAATACCAACATTGCCCGCTAAGGGGCACCATCAGGACTTTTAGGAGAAAGAATAGCTTCCTGCTTCGTCCTCATTTACTGTTTGTTGTGCTTGCATGCACCTGTCTTGTTTTTAAGTTCCTGTGAAAATGGCAATGTGATGTCGAAATATTGGAAGTGTATTAAAATTTATTTTAATGTATATCCTAGTATACATTGTAATTTCCTTAAGCTATTTAGTAAAAAAAACCTCTGGGGGATACGAATGAAAGAATACAAAAGAATAAAAAGAAAGATAATGGAAAGAAAAAGGTAGCGAATGACTCACAAATATATGGAGATTCTATCATAAAAGGTGTGAGGGATGAGAAGGTGCACAAGGTATGTTTTCCAGGAAGGAGAATGAATGGGGTGATTGAAGCACTAGATATGAGAAGTAAACATATGAGGAAGTTAGTGATTGTAGTTGAGCCAAATAATTTGAATGAGAGAATGAAATTGGATATCACAGATTATTGAGGAGAGTGAAAGACATCAGTGTGGTAGGAAGGATTGCTTGTGTGTTTCCCAAATATGACAATGATGAGTGAAGAATAAAGATCTTGAATGGAATGTTAGCAGAAATGTGTGAAGAGAAGGGAGTGAGTTTGTGAACATGTGGGGTGAATGGAGCTGAATAAGAACTGCATCTGAATGGTTTTGGAGTGAGTCATTTGTTCTTCGCTCATCATTGTCATATTTGGGAAACACACAAGCAACCCTTCCTACCACACTGATGTCTTGGAAGATTCTGCTGTAGGGAAGTGTATTAGTTATGCAAACAAGGTATCAGTAGAAGTCAAAGATAATGTGAATGAGGCAGGAGAGTGAACCAGGTGAGATCATTGTGGTTGTGAATGAAGAAGAGAATGTGACAACAGAAAAGCAAGCTGGACAGGGAGGTCAGGAACACAGTGTAAGGAGAGTGGATTCTGAAAGTGGTAATGAATGCACATATGTGGGTGGTTGGCATAGGAATGGAATGGCCAAGAATATATGGGGATGAATCTGGGAGGCTATGTGAGACTAAAGAGGAGCATGTGAGGAGAAGTCACAGATGGAGGATAGCATGAGTAGGACTGGCTATAGACCAAGAAATGAATTGTTATGTTTATTTACAAATGCCAAAATGTCAGAAATATTCGAGATGAAATTGTGACATTGATTGAGATTATGTGCTTGAAAATAATTGGAATAAGTGAAACATGGTTGGATAATAATGACATCTTGATGGGAATAGAAATGGGGAGATATGATGTTTTCCTGAAGATAAGAAAAGCAAGAAGGGAGGGGAGGGGAGTGCTGATGGTTCAGATACAAGGAGAAAAATTTGTTGGGTTTTTGTTATGGGTCAGAGAATCTTGTAGAGGGTAGAGATAAAGAAATGTATAGGCAATGTGGCTTAGTGAGCAAGCAAAGGGTGATCATTATGGGTGATTTCAAGTAAGGTAATATTGATTGGAATGAAGAGATAGCATCAAGGAATAAGAAGAATGAATTTCTTGAGTTCTTAAAAGACAACAATATTAGGCAGTGGAGGACAGCACATAAGGGTAAGAGTCATACATTTGGTTATATCATCAGAGGATGTGATTGTGAATGGAGCATCTGATCTTCCCCTGTTTGGAGAGAGTGACCATGAAGTGATCATATGGGTTGCAGCTAGTCACATGAGAACCACTATAAAGAATGGATATATGTGGATCTATAAGGCTCATGATTATGGAAAGCTTAGGAGACAACTGGGAGGATTTGAGTGCGAAGGATAGAGATGCTGCATGGACATGATCAAGAACTATTTGACAGCAGCCATATCTGAATGTATTACAAAGGTGAAAAGTCTAAACACGGTAGGAGTCAAATGGACGAATGAAGAGATTAAGTGTGAAATCTGGAAGAAAAATGCACTGTGGAGACAACACAAGATGAATGTTGGTAATGATCAGTTGCATGATGAGTTCAAGGAGCAGGCCAGGAAGGCGACTTGCTTGGTAAGGGAAGCAGAAGTGGAGTATGAGAAGAAATTAGCCAATCAAGCTAAGAAAAATCCTAGTGAGTTCTTTCAATATGTGACAAGTAGAAGGAAAAATGGCCATGGGAGGATAATGCTAGTTGGTGACATCAGCAGACTGGTAACCATTGTTTAGGATATAGTTGAATTATTCACTGATCAGTTTATTAATGTATTTCCTCCTTGTGAAGGCAACTTCAAGAGAAGCTGGAGTGTAAAATGTATGGCAGAGGAAAGCCTCATGGTGAATGAGCAGGATGTATATGAGGAACTAAGTATACTTGATGTTAATAAGACAATAGGATTTAACAGTATATCACCATGTGTCTTGAGGGGATATCCTCCAGAATTAATTCACCTTTGGCGGCATGACTATTTAACATGAATCTTGCAGCAGGGCTAATCCCAAAGGAATGGAAGGCAGGAAATATTATTCCACTTCACAAAGGGGAGGGGAGAGGATAAGACTTAGGCCACAAATTATAGGCCAGTCTGTGTGTCTGGATTAGTTGTTAAGGTATTAGAGAAGTTGGTTAGGACTAGGATTCAGAAGTGGGTTGATAGCAATATTCTTTATAATGGTCAGCATGGATTTGTTCTGGGGAGAGAATAAGCAGTGTTTCAGCAATATGCTTATGTATTACAACAAGATGACAAAGAAGAAGAAAAGGGGGAATATGGCTGAGACATGTAAGTTACAGAGAGGTTGTTACCAGAGTAGAGGAGATTTGAAATTGTATGCCTAAGGTGAGGAGGGTAAATCATGTAGGAGTTAGATGGAGGAGTAGTATCATTAAGCATGAGCTGCAAAAATAAAAGAAATTGTTTTGGAGGGTATAAGGAGAAAGGTGACCAACAAGTTCATGAACAGTACAGGAGTCAGGCTAGAAAAGTGACCAACAGAGCCTTCTGAATAGAAAAGGAAAGAGAAAGCAAAATCAGATTACAAGAAGAAACTAGCTAAGCAGGCCAAAGGAAATCCCAAAGAGGTTCTTTCATTACATGGCAGGTAAGAGGAAGATTAACCTTAATGAGTTCTGAAGATAACCAGATGACAGAAGCAGATACTGAGAGACCATTTTATAATGGTATATCATCCAAGTGAGGTTACTGCTATAACATGTGACAAAGACTGATGTGGGAACAGACGTGGATGAATTGGAATTTCATAGAATATTGCAGAATCCCAATGTAAATACAGCTGTGGGATTAGATGGGATACTAGCTCGCATTTTGTGAGAATGTGCAAGGGAACTAGCAATGCCTCTGACTAGGCTCCTTAATTAAAGTCTCAGTTCTGGTAGAGTTACAGGGGATTGGAAAGAGGGCAAAATAATTCCTTTGCATAAGTGAAATTCTAAGACCACAGTAGCAAATTATAGACACTCGGTATGTCACGAATGGTGGTAAAAGTATTGGAAAAATTGGTCAAAAACAGAATTCAAGAATAAGCGGTGGGCAATATGGCTTTGTGAAGAGTCGGTAGTGCATTAATAATTTGCTAGCTTTTTTAACCCCTTAACATACCAATTAAAAATCAGAAAGCGGTTGTTTTTTCTGCCAATGTTTTGGGCAAGGGTGATTTGCTGGATCAAATTCATCATTATTTGAAAAATAATGATGAATTTGTGCAAACGCAAACGAAACAGCCGATACACGGTTGTCACACAGTCAAGAGCGTGGTTGACAAGGGTGTTAGAGCTAGGTTTTTTACTTGGAGAGTGGTGAATGAGTGGAATAAGCTTCCAGAGTCTGTTGTGGGTGCTACGACCGTGAATGAGTTCAAGGCAAGATATGATAGATACTGTGTGAATGTTGAATAGTTGTTCCAGACATGATGTTAGGGCCTCCCTCGATGAGTCTGTCGACTCCTTAGAGTTTCCCGGAACAATAATAATAATAATAATACACGCCGTTGGCAACTTTTCTCGGCTGAAAGGAAATAGGCACAAGATTGTCTAGCATCTATATTCGGTTGTATTTATATGTGATACCAAAATTCAAAATCAATTTTGGTGCAATAAACAAAAGACGTGTCACAGAAGTCTTTGTATGTTAAGGGGTTAATAATGTTACAAGTGAGTTGGAAAAAGGAAATGGCAAAGCTATGATTCTGCTGGATTTTGCAAAGGCATTTGACAGAGAACCACATGGAACTCTTTTATGCAAATTAGAACAAAGGGGAGATGGATATGACACTGGTTATGTGGATGAAGAGGGTGGCTGCTGGAAACATAAAAATGGGGTAGTATATAAAGGAGCAGAATCCAGGAGAATAGTGGTGTACCACAAGGTTCACTGCTAGGACAACTACTGTTTCTTTTAGACATAAATGATATAGGAAATAACCAGAGAGGAATTATTCAGTAGTTTGCTGATGATGCAAAATTAGGTAGAGTAATTGTAATCAAGGTCATGCGGAGAGCCTGCAGGAAGATTTAAGTAGGATGCCAGTATGGGCAAAGATAATGGGTCTCAGTTTAATGTGGAGAAATGTAAAGTTATCCATTTCAGGATAAACAGATTACAAGCTGTGTACCACATTGATACTCCAGAAAATATGAAGCCAGAGATTTAAGAGTGGTGATAGATAGGGTTCAAGTTTAGAGGGCATAATGTTAAGCTAACTCATAAGATTACTTGGCTATTGAAGAACATACTAACAAGTAGAGATAAGGAAGTTATTATTCCTCTTTTTATGGCCTTGATACATCCACATCTGGATTACTGTGCTCTGGTCTGTCTGGTCTCCTGAGTTTTTTGCAGATAAGGAAGTGGTGGAGAGGATTCAGAGGTTAGTAAGCTAGATGACAAATGGTTTGTGGAATGTTCCTATGAGGATAGATTGAAGGTGAGTGAAATTGCAGAATTTGGTTCATAGACAGAAAAGAGAGGATATTATAGAAACATTTGAGTTACTTAAATGGTTTTATAGGATTAGTGCAGGGGAAATATTTCAGCACTTAGCTAGAAGGTGTAGAACAGGTTGTCAACCCTGATAATTGAATAAATGAATGGTTAGTAGGATTGTGAGGACTAGATTTTTTGCTTGGAGATTTGTCAGTGAATGGGATTGATTGCCAGTTTCATTTGTAAGTGCTTTGTCTATTAAGGGGTTCAAGGAGAGAAATGATAGATATTGTGGAAAGTTAGGGTCTCCTGCTATGAGTCTTCTAATTTCGTGGAGGTGCCCGTACAATAATAATAATAATTTAATGAAAATACACTCATGTCATCAAATGGTAGTCCATTCTTTTGTACCACCTCTGAGAAGAACCTCGACTTCACATGCTTCCCAACTACACTTACTCAGCTTTCAGCAATGATCCCTGAGTTCTGCCTTCATATAACATGAACTTCAAAATCTCACTTATATCTGTACTATAAAATCCCCTTACAAACTTTATATCTGTATCATATTTCCTCCCATCCATCTATTTCTCAGACTGTAAAGACCACATTTCTTCAGTTTGCCATCATATTCATAATTCCATGAGCCAGATATCATCTTGGTTATCCTCTAAGGGTTCTTTTTAACTGTCTCCTAATTTCCTCTGAACTTATGAGCACAGAAGCCAAGATGCATATTTATAAAAGCTTTTATACTGTGGAAGAATAATTTCCTTATTCATACAAGTTAGTGTTTTTTCAATATTGCATTATCCAATGTGATGACTTAACTATCTTAGTAATTTGGCTAAGTTTAATTGACTTTCTAGTTGAATTGACTACTTATGTCAAATTTCTAATGATATAATTTCTTACAGTTTGGTCTTGGCAAACATTTTTACTCGGCTTGGACATATCCTAATACATGGAAAGAAGTGTATATATATATATATATATATTATTTTTTTTTTTTTTTTATTATTTTCCTCTTCCCCATGGAGTCACAAGACTCATTCTGGAAGTTCAACATTAGTGAACACAAAGTCTATACATGTCACTCCTTAAAATCATCCACAGTTTGTACATTCACCAAATCTCAATCAATAATTCCATGCTCCTACCAGTCTCCATGCAAATAACTTATTTCTTATCCTTTTATCACCATCTCCTTTTGTTACTTCCAGGAATGGCATCTTCTCCTTGTTCCTTTCCCTCATTCTACCATATGAAAAATATGTTAGTATGATAATAACCCTTCAACAGTTAAATTTCTCAATCACCCCCCCCCTGTTGCTTCTATCCGCCAATCTATGCAGTCCTCATGCCCTCAGTGTATCCCTGTAATCAGTGTTGTACACACATGACATCATTTTTGTTATTTGTCTCTGTGTCCCCCTTCAAATCCCAGTGATCAGATCTGAGCACAGAAATCCAGATCTGGTTGATCCAATCTTTATTTATGGGACCAATCCATTTATCTCTCATGGTCAATGTTCACCTCAACATTGTCCGCGGTTAGCCTAGTGGCTATGTGCTTCGCAACCATATGCCTGGGGAAGGCGTGTCCTAGGTTCGATTCCTGTTGACAACGTGAGGACCTTAAGGATCTTCCTCAGCCATAGCCAAGTTAGCCAGTCTTGGGCGTGGACAGCAGGGTTTTCATCCCGCAAGCAGGCAAACCAGCCCCGTGAACACACACACACACAGATACAGTCAGGAATACTTAAGACAATCCTTCCAGCCATAGGTCTGAATTGTCAGCTAGACCAGTCCTGAGCCTGGTTAAAAATAGGGGGGGGGTTGAGGTGGTGCCATACCTCCCCATAAAAGGGGCTGATGGCCATTAAATCACAAAACAAAATGAATGAACCTCAACATTGCTGCAGTTCTCTGAGATGTCTTCACAACCTTTCCAATATGTCCCCCAGAACTTTAAATCTCTATCCACAATCATCCTCAAATCCTTTGCTTTCTCCACTTCTTCCAGTATAACTCCACCAAGGAGTTAATCCTATGAATAATCTCTTCTGTGAATCCCAAATTTTAAAACCTTACATTTAGTTGCAGTAAACTGAAATTCACATTCATTTGCCTACCCTTCCAGCTTATTTAAAAAATCATCTGAAAGAGGCAAAATATCAGCATTATTACTAATAACCCTCTCAAGCTTCACATCACATCTGCAAACAATTGAATATCTTCCTGTAGTCCTGTGATAATAAACATAAAGTTTGAACAGCAATGGTCCCAGGTCTGATCCCTGTGAAACTCCTCTTGTAATCTTCATACACCCTGATACTGTTTCGCTATATACAACTATGTGATATCTATCAAAGAGCCAATCACTAATCCAATCCACATACCTGATATTCAGACACATATCACAAATTAAAAATCAACTTGTCATGTGGTAGCCTTTCAAATATCCTGGGAAAATCCAAAAAAAATCATAGCTTATGCCATACTTTCATCCACTGCTCTTGTTTGTTACTCTACTGTAAAATGTGATCAGATTACTAAAAGAACAGCACCCTTTAACAAATCCATGCTGGTCTGCAGAAATGATATTACACTCAACTTGTGTATCTGAGTTCTTACCAATTTCTCCAAAATCTTAGCAACTACAGTAGAAATACAAGCAGGCCTATAATTTGATACCTCCAATCTATCACCACCACCACCCTTATGCAATGGTACTATCTTATTTTCCTTCCACTCTCTCTAGGAACTTGCCCTGTTACAAGACTTTTAAGTAACCAGCCAATTTAATGCATAGTCAGTTCCATAGCATAATCCTTTAAAACACGTGGGGAAATTCCATCTAGTCCCCTTACCTTCTTGACATTTCATGTACTCAGTATTCACTTTCATTGACTTTTAACATTTCCCCTCATTACCCTTCTAGGATTAAGGTCTGTAGTACCAGGAATGAACAACACTCTAATAAAGTGATCATTAAATTGCTCGACTATGTCATCTGCTTTGGTCACCTAGTTCTCATCTCCATCCTGCAAGATAATCCATCCACTATATTTTCCTCATACTTGCCACATAGCAAAAAAACTCCTTGGGATTTCCCTTGGATTGCAGTGCCAGTCTCCTCTCATATTCTAATTTTTCTCTCTTTACAATACTAGTCACTTTCCTAGCCTGAGTCTGATATTCCTCATGCAAATACTCTCCACTACTCTGATGCACATGCTTTGACAAAGTAGTGAATGGAAATCTCTTACTCAAATTACAACAAATGGAGATGGATATAACACCAGTTGAGTGGATAAGAGGGTAGCTGCTGGACAGATATTAAAAGTGGTATGTGGAGGGGCAAGAATCAAAGCAAAAAACAGGTGACTAGTGCTGGGATCGTTACTTTTTAATTTGTACATAAATAATATAGGAAATAACCTTAAATGAAATATTCACTTGTTTGCTGATGATGTGAAATTAGGTAGAGGAATAGTTAATCAAGGTGATGTGAAGAGCTAGGAAGATTTAAATAGGCTGTTGGTATGGCTATTCCAGATATTCCAGACACATTTCTGCTGTACTATGTCTATCATCAACGTCAAATTTCATGTTACACGAGTTAAGCTGCCTCTCAGGTCATTCGTCTCAGCCATTACTCTGATCTCCTCCACACTTTTATCTCTCTCTTCACTGCCATTGCCAGACTGTGTATCATTTCACCAGGCAAGCACTCCTCTCGCACTCTGGCCACTGTGATTCATCAAATCTCCCTGCATGCACTCTGATTATATTCATTCATCCTTCTGTCACTGTCATCCCTGACTCTTATCTCTTGCAATCTCACTTGCTCTCTCTCTCTCACTCTCCCTTTTACCTCCATCCCCTTGCTTCGACACTCATCTTTCTGCAGTTTCCTCTCTTCCAATGTTTCTCCCATTTTCTTGCTTTTCTCTCTTCCTTGCTCTCTCAGACGCTGTTCTCTTACACCTACTCTTGTTCCTCTCACACTATTCAACTGCTCTATCCTTCCAAGATCTTTATTCGCCTTCCTTAGCTCAGTCTTCATTCCTTCCATCTGCTTTCTCAACAGATTTATTTCTCTGTCCACACATTCTACTTTCCATTGCCACACACACAATCATGGCTATTGGACAAACCATCTCCATCTGCTAAACTACCAAATGCTAAATTTTTATCTGTATATATATATATATATATATATATATATGTAGGAAGATTGATTTACTCGGTTAATATACATTGTTTTAAAAAAAATTGAATAACTACAAACTGAAAAAAATGAAACAAAGTTTATTAGCACAACTAGTTTCAGGTTGTATCAGACTTCTTCAGGTGCACATTAAAAAAGAAATAACCAGTAAAACATAGAGGAAATAATTATAAACATCACGGAAAGTTAGTGTACATGTATTCAATGTTGAAGTCTGTGCATTCAAAACTGTTCTCTCATTGGCTTCATTGTTGGGCGTATAGCATCTCGTGAATTCAGTATTTGATCGTAGCACAATGACAGTCCGAAAGGTTGTAACTCAGGCTGTTGTTGAGATGTAGGGGGCTGAAAATGATTTCTTTTGATTATATTATCTTTCTTTCTAATTCATCGTGGCAACGGAAAATGTTATTAGACTTGTACCATAGGACTGTATGGCTAAGGTTTTCTTGATTAGAATCGGCCAAGAACAGAACATGACTAGACAAAGCACTGGCTCGCATTCTCTTATGAAGAACATAAGAGAGACGTCAGTTGCAGGCGAATGCGAGCCAATGCGTTGTCTAGTCATGTTCTGTTCTTGGCCGATTCTAAGAAGAAAACCTTAGCCATACAGTCCTATGGGACAAGTCTAATAACATTTTCCATTGCCACAATAAATTAGAAAGAAAGATAATATAATCAAAAGAAATCATTCTCAACCCCTACATCTCAACAACAGCCTGAGTTACAACCTTTCTGACAGTCATTGTGCTACAATCAAATACTGACATTCGCGAGATGTTATATGCATGCACATGCCCAACAATGAAGCCAACAAGAGAACAGTTTTGAATGCGCAGACTTCAACATTGCAATGTTGAATATATCTACACTAACTTTTCGTGATGTTTACAATTATTTCCTCTGTTTTACTGGTTATTTCCTTTTTAATGTGCACCTGAAGAAGGCTGATACAAGCTGAAACTAGTTGTGCTAATAAACTTTGTTTTCATTTTTTTCGGTTTCTAGTCATTCAATTTAAAAAAAAATATATATATATATATATATATATATACATATTCTAAATCTTTAAAATTCTCTTCATTCTCCAACACACTACTGTCATCCGCAAACTGAAAATCGCTCGTTTCCAAAGAACTATCTCCACCACCACTAAATCCCAAGATCAAGACACTCATGTCTCTTTAGTAGAAATAGTCTTATTTTAGTAGAAATAGTTCTGTCAGCCATCACTGCATAGACTTCAAACTCATCCACCTCCTGGAACCAGTTCTACCAATACAGTACACACTTTTAGACCGTTGCATTCAAAAGTGAAAAACTTTGCACCCATCTGTAAGCTTAAAGTTCATAGATATGCATACATTTTCAGACAACCAATCTCATATCTGTTTTCCTCAAATTGAATATCCATTATCCATGTGATAGTTTTTCAAATGTTTTTTGCAAGGCATAAAATCTGATGTATAACGAATCTCTTCTCATTCAGATATCTGTTCACTTTTTTAATAATAATGATAATAATTATTATTATTAAATAATAATTATTTAATAATAATAAGCACAATCAATACAATATCTATTGTACCTTTCTTTCAAACCATTAATAAACAAAGCACTCGTGACTAAACTCAGGCAGCCCATTCCATTCATTCATTACTCTTCAAGGGAATAATAAGTCCTCGTGGCCTTGCTAACCACACTTTAACCCAACTTCTTGTTCTGCCCCTCTAGTCAAGTGCTGAAACATTTCCCTTACATCAATACTATAAAATACTCTAAGTTACTTAAATGTTTCTGTCATATCCCCCTTTTATGTCTATCAATGAAATTTTGCAATCCACAAACCCTCAATCTATCTTCATAGGGAGTATTCCACAGACCATTCACAATCTTGGTGACTTGCTTCTGAATCTTCTCCACTACTTCCTCATCCACAAGAAACTCAGGTGACCACACCTGGGTTTCTTGGGCAAAATCATAGAAACACATAGTTATTAAACGAGTTTTATAGGACTGACACAGAAGACTCTTTTCAATACATAGTAAGAAGTGAGAAAACAAGGACAGAAAGCTTCTTCTTTTTTTTTTGACTAACTTAGTTATTAAATAATTTTAATAGACAAAAAACTACATTCTTGTTTTAATCGTATACCCAAGCATAAGCAAAGAAAGTTTACACATGAAGTATTTTACCAACTAGGCTACTTGTATATAGAGGATATTGCATTCACATCAGTTGCCTTGGTATCTGATAATGCAAACCACACTCCTTTTGATTATGCACATTGCTATACATTATGGGAACAGCCACTATCCAGACTAGTTTTGACCATTATTGAGGTGAAAAAAAGCAAACAGGTATTCATCAAAGGTCTAGACTAATTAGTATAAATTACTAGTTTTTTAATAGACATGTGCTTTAGACATACTATATGTTTCTGAATAAAGAAGCTCATGTAAGAGAAAACGAAATAAAATATATTACTCCTATATATTTCCTCAATATGTCATGAGCTTTTCTGTCTTCAGGGAGAAAACAGAAAAACAGGTCACAATGTTTAAATTCTGAATACAAGAATAAGTCTTGTAATTAATGTAGTAAATAAGGTAGTAATGGAAATCAGAGTCAGGATCAGGGAAATGGGAGTGGTCAGACCAAAGAGAGAGATGTGGCATAGCAACTAGAATAGAGAATGTTGGTGCTGGTAGAATGGCCTCAAACATGCAGGGATTGTTATGTTTGTACACAGATGTCAGGAGAATTCGAAACAAGAGTTTGTTGCATTGATTAAGTCATTATTATTATTATTATTATTATTATGGGCAACTTCAAGGAGTCCATAGACTCATCGAGGGAGGCACTAACATCATGTCAAGAACAACTATTCGACATTCACACAGTATCTGTCATACTTTGCTTTGAACTCATTCATAGTCATGGCACCCGCAACAGACTCTGGCAACTTATTCCACTCATTCACCACTCTCCAAGTAAAAAACCTAGTTCTAACACCCTAGCTAACCACACTCTTGCTCAGTTTCCATGGATGGCCACTAGTCCTCCCACCACCAGTCCTGTTCTCAAAAATATCCTCTGAATTAATCTTTTTCAAACCCTTCAGTAATTTGAATATCTCAATCATATCACCCCCCTTTGCCACCTATCAACCAATTTCTGCAACCCACAAATCTTCAACCTGTTCTCATAAGGTTCATTCCATAGACCTGCTATCATCTTGGTCACTTCTCTCTGGTTCCTCTCCACCTCCTCCCCATCAAGAAGAAACCCTGATAAGATAAGATACCCTGATAAGATAAGAAACCCTTGATAAGAGGAACAATAAAACTGTTTGTCTCTGCTTATTAAAGTATTTTTCAAGAACCAAATGATTTGATGAGCTGATTTAGCCACTTTTGCGATGTGCCTCCTAAACTTCAACTCCCTATCCACCAACACTCCCAGATCCCTGGCCTCGTCAATCTCCTGGAGTACAGTTCCACCAATGTGATATACTGCTGCTAATCTTTTCACCCCAAAATGCATAACCACCTTACATTTTTCCAGATTAAATTGAAATCCATTCTCCTTAGATCAGTCCTCCAAACTATCCAAATCATCCTGCAAAATTTTGACATCCTGTGCACTCACTATTGCTCTACCCAACTTTGCATCATCAGCAAACAAATGAAAAGTTCCTCTCAGATCCTTTCCTACATTGTTAATTAGCAAGTTGAACAGTAGTGGTCCAAGAACAGAACCCTGTTGAGCATCTATCCAATCCTGTATTTTACTCTTGACTATTCTCTCTCCAAGACCTTGACAACGATTCCTGATATGCTGATTGGTCGGTAATATCCAACAGCAGTCTTGGAACCTCCTTTATGCAATGGAACTATTTTCTACTCTTTCCACCCCCTTCGGATTAACCCAGACCCGAGACTGAAATTAAACAAAACGGTCAAGGGCACTGACAATTCTTTAGCTGCTTCACGTATGACCCGAGCTGGTATACCATCCAATCCCACAGATGTATTCACCTTAAGGTTTTGTAATAGACTATTCACCTCCACTTCATTCATCACAATTCCCTTATAAACTAATGGTTCCTTCATTTTTTCAGTGTCACCACCTGGATGATATATTCTTGCAAAGTGCTCTCTCAGTAATTCCACTTTATAGACTGATTCAGTGACCTTCTTACCATTGTCATTCCTTAAAATCCTTCTGCCGTGTACAGTTTTTTTTTTTACTTGCAACATATTTAAAAAAACTCTTTAGGATTCTCTTTAGCCTGCATGGCTAATGTGCTTTCATAATCCGCTTTTGCTTTCTTACCACACTCGTTACCCTTCTGGCCTGCGCTTTATACCGTTCATGTGCCTGCCGGTCACCTTTCTTCTTAAATTCCGTCCACAGTTCTTTCTTTTTTTGCAGCTCAAGCTTAATGGTGTTATTCATCCATTTAACCCCTACTTGATTTAGTATTTGGACTTTAGGTATACAATCAGCCATTACTCCTGCAAACGCTCCTTAACCACCTCCCATGCACTATCAACATCCAGCCCTTGCAGTTTTACATGCCACGGCACTGTACCAAGCAATCTCCTAAGCTTGTCATACTTACTAGCCCAGTAATTCTACATGTATCGTGTCTTAATTGAAAATTCCACACATTTATCCACATCCCAGGTGGACCTTATGATCACTCTAACCAATTGGTGTCGACGTGGTCATATTTATTACAGTCAAATTCTTAGATGCAATTACTAGGTCAATCACTCTTGAACCCCTAGTGTTTTCAATTACATGCTGTCTCAGCTAGTTATCCCTTAATAACTGCATAAAATCCAATTCCTACCTCCCATGTGTTCTCTCCTCCTTCCAATCAATGTTACCATAGTTGAAATCTCCCATAATTATTACCCTCCTTCCACTTATTTCTTCTATTTGCTTATGCATATTATCTCCACCATCTATTCCATCACCTGATCTATAGCAGCATCCAATTGTATATTTTGTTCTGCTAGCCTCAATCTCACACCAAATAGCCTCGAATGTGCTCTTTTCTCTATCCTGCAGTTCAACGTCTATTCTCCTTTGCTGCAGCTCATCAGCTATCATCAATAACACTCCTCCCCCAATTTTATTCTCCCTGTCACTCCTGAATATGCTATTCCCCTCACATTCAATCCCACTTGCTATATCATCATCTGTCAGCCATGTTTCACTAATGCCAATAACCTGTGGCCTGGAAGTGCCAACCAAGGCCAAAAATTCTTCCTTCTTGTTCCTAATATTTCTGGCATTAATATACATGAATTGCAGATGCCCATTTGTCCCATTCCTATTTTGATGCCTTATACTAACTATCCCATTCTGATTTGTTGTACTTCGTACTCGCTCGGGCATATTACACACACACATTCATACACTCAGTTGTCTCCCAGTTGATTGTCTTGGTTGTCTGAGGAGGATATGATGTCGGGAATAGAATTAGAAGGGTATATAATTTTCCTGAAGGATAGAAATGTGAAAAGAGGAGGGCGAGTGCTGTTAATGATTACAGAGGAAATTTGTCTACAGTGTGTGCACAGATTTTGAATCTAATTGGTGTGAAGTTGAAATGAACAGGTTAGTATAGCTGATAAGATGCCGGCCAGGGAATGCAGAGAACACTGATTGTGAAATGTTTAGGCAAGTTTGTTCGGCATGTAAAAAGAAGGTGATCCAGATGGGAGACTTTATTTACAGGAATATAGACTAGAAGAAGGAGATAGTGTGTGGGAACAAGGAGAGCAAATTTGTGGAATTTCTGAGAAATTTTGCAAATTCGCTCTCCTTGTGATTGAAGCAAGTAGAGGCTTTAATGTTTTGGATTTGGGATGACTTCACAAGATTTGGTTGTTAATGAGGTGTTGACACTGCTGCTAATTGGTGAGAGTGATCATGAGGTGACTGTTTGGGAAGTGATGAAACAAGAAAAGGTTATTGCCAAAAATTGATACATGTGAAAGTATAAAGCAAGTGATTACAAGATGCTGTGTAGTCAGTTAGCATCAGTATGTTGAGTAAAAAAAGATGTTGACAATGCATGGAAACTCACAAGGCAGTATCTGATAAAAACAATGTATAAGATTTAATGCAGCAAAATGTAAGGTCTTGAGGTTTGGGTCAACATCAATGGGACACTGTATACTCTATGGGAGGAGTTATACTGGAGGAAGTAGAGGAGACAAGAGATCTGGGATTAATGATTGATAGAAACCTGAAATTTAGCGGGCATATTGCAAAAGTGGTGAAGGTAACACAGAGGATTGCTGCAATAATGAGAAGAACACTGACCTGCAGAGATAAAACAGTTATCATTCCGTTGTATAAGACCCTGATCAGACCACACTTGGACTTTTGTTCTCAGATTTGGTCCCCAGGATTTGAAGGGGATAAATTAACTGTGGAAAGGGTACAAAGGCAGATAACAAAGATGGTTTTAGGACTGTACAATGATAGTTATGAGGATCGGCTGAGGGAATGTGGACTGCAGAGTTTGGTGGATAGAAGGAGAGGTGATATGATTGAGACTTTTAAACTGTTGAGAGGTGGTTACAGGGTTGACAGTGGGGAGTTCTTTCGCTTGGTTGAACAGCAGGAAGGAGTGATGACAAGAGGCCATCCCTGGAAGTTACAAAAGGAAACTCTGAGCAAGGGGGTGAGGAGTGGTTTCTTTGCATGGAGGGTGGTTGAACCATGGAGTGCATTGCCTGATGGAGTGGTGAGAGCGAGAACGGTCAATGAGTTCAAGGAGTGGTATGATAGACTTTTTGTTTCTTAGGGGGGACCTCCCCCCCCAATGAGTCTTGATAGACTTTGTGTTTCTTAGGAAGGACCTGCCACGATGAGTCATTTGACTCCATGGAGGCCTGAATAATTATAATAATAATAACTACATTCCAAGGGTTAAGCGAGTAAATACAGTAAGAGTGAAAGGATGAATAGTGAAATCGAGCAAGCTGTGCTGGAAAAGAAAATGTTATGAAGCAGATACACCAGTTGGTGGTGATCTGATCCATAAAGAGTATAAAGTGCAGGATAGAAAGGTGACGAGCATGGTAAAGAAAGAAAAGGTGCAGTATGAGAGGAGATTGGCTGGTAGGCCAAGATTAACTAAAGGGAATTTTTCGGCTACATGACAAGCAAGAGGAAGAATAATTATGGCAAATTAACACTGGAGGATAGTAATGATAGCAGAGTAACAGCTGCAAAGGATATAGTGGAATTATTGAATGAGCATTTTTATCAGCATATATCATACTGGTGTAAATAATGCCATGCAATATATAGAAGAGAGGCAAGTATTAGGAGAATTGGAAGTGAAAGAATCAGAGGTATATCAGATGTTGTTTGGGTTAGATGTTAATGGCTGTGGGAATGGATGACATATCACCACGTATTTTTAAGGAATGTGCATTGCAGTTGGCTGTACCCTTGGCCATGGTTATTTAATGAAAGGGTTGCCGTGGGTAGGGTTCCTGAGGAGTGGAAAGAAGGTAAAATAGTACCACTCAACAAGCATGGATCTAAGACAGAAGTCTCCAACTATAGACCAGTCTGTATATCTGTGGTTGTGGTCAAGGTGTTAAAGAGATTGGTAAGGAACAGAATACAGGATTGGATTGATGGACATACCATTCTTTATGATTGTCAGCATGGATTTGAAAAGGGTAGGTCCTGTTTTATTACCTGTTTTATAATTTTTATTTTATGAGAAGAGAGAGAGAGAATTATATACAGTGATATTCTTGGCTTTGCAAAAGCATTTCATAAATTACCACATGATAAGTTGGTGTACAAGCTGCAGAGGATGGGAATAGATAGTATATTGATTTGATGGATCAGAGATTAACTCTCTGAATGATACCAGCAGGTTGAGTATGATGGAGCAGTGTCACAAAAAAGGAGGATAACCAGTGGTGTGCCCCACTGTTTTTGTTTTTGGGCCCCCTGCTGTTTAACTTTTTTGTGAACGATATATCATGTGTACTGACTGGAGATCTTCAGTTGTTTGCTGACTATGCAAAGTTGGGAAGAATTATAAGTAGCACTACTGATTATAATTCCCTTCAGGAAGATTTGAATAGACTTTTGCCTTGGGCAAAGGAGTGGGGTTGTAGCTTTAATCAATAAGTGCAAGATGTTGCATTTTGGACTGCAGAAATATAAGGTTGTGTACCGTATCGATGGTGCCGTACATCATAGTGCTATGATAAGAATACACTTACATATAGGGATAAGGAAGTGGTTGTACCACTGTATAAGGCAGGGGTGGCCAAGACGTCGACTGGTGGACCGCAAGGCACCAGAATGTAGCAAATAAACGAATAAATAGATTGAAAATGAATAGATAAATGATAATCAAAATTATTAATTGATAAAAAAATTATCAAACATGTCAAACTAATTTATTTCTATTATGATGTAAAGTTTACAATTTAGCGGTTAACAATGAAGCCATCGCTTTACAGCAGTCACGTGATTCGCTTCTTCCAGAAACATTCGCTTGATAGTTCTGAACGTGCCCAATGGTAACACGTTTTATGACGTGTATACTGGCAGTTGACAGTCCATCTGCGTATTGTTCTTGATCAAGCCTCTTGCAGCCAAAGTGTCCCAATTATCCAGTATTTTAGTACCGAGTAATCCCATGAACTCGTTTTCTGTTTATCGATCTTTAGTGTGTATTATTTTAAATTAAGCAACTGAATGCAATTAGTATTGTTAAAAAATAAAAAAAACCAATTAAGGATAACAATGAGTGAGCCAAGAACAAGTGTGAAAAAAGTAAAAACTTGTCACTATCATAAAGAATGGGAAAAAAAATTTTTCTTTATAATGACGAAAGACAAATGCGTATGTATAATTTGCAACATGAATCTGGCTTTACCGAAAAAAGCAAACGTTGAAAGACACTATCGAACTGTTCATAAAAACTACGAAGAAGATTAACCACAGGGCACTGCCTTAAGAAAAGCAAAGGTACATCAAATGAAGACACTACTGACAGAACAACAAAATATTTTCGTCAAGTACAATACAGGCACAAAGGCTGCTACAATTGCGTCGTTCAAAGTTGCTGAAACTTTAATTAAATGTAATAAGCCATTTCAAGATGGAGAATTATGGAAGGAAGCCTTCATCAAAGCTGGTGAAATATTATTTCAAAATTTTAAGAATAAATCAGAAATAATAATTTCTATTAACAATATGTCATTATCATGAAATACAATCATGTGTAGAGCAGAAGAAACCAGCTGGAACCTTGAAGAGATTCTGCATGAAAACATAAACAAGTGCAATTATTTGTTGGTACGGTTTGACGAATCTACTGATTACGCTGGTACTGCACAATTATGTATTTTTATTCGAATTGTTTTTGAGGATATGTTGGCCACAGAAGAATTATTAACCATTATTCCAATTCAAGGACGAATAAGAGGTCAAGATATCTATGATTTATTTAAGAATTACATTGTACGTACAAGTTTTCCAATTCATAAGTTAGTGTCAATAAACTGACGGAGCACCTGCAATGGTAGGTAATGAAATCGGTTTCGTCACTCTTTGTAAAATCAATGAAGATATACCAAGTTTTGTGGACTATCATTGCATCATCTATCAGCAGGCCTTGTGTTCAAAAGTACTGAAATTCAATCATGTTATGAATGTTGCTTTCAAAATTGTTAATTGAATAAGATCAAATAGCTTGCTGCATCGTCAATTTCAGGCTTTACTAAAAGAATGGGAGAGTGAGCATAGTGAATTATTGTTACACTGACGTAAGATGGTTAAGCCGTGCGACATTTTTAGATGTGAAACAGAGATGATTCTCATCCAGAATTCAATGATAAAGAATAGCTACTTGACCTGGCCTTTTTCTGTGATATTACAGAAAAACTAAATAACGTAAACTTAGAATTACAAGGAAAAAATAAAACAATCATTGATATGATAAGTGCCTTAAAATCATTCAAGGAAAAATTAAACATGCTTAAAATACAATTAAAGCGGTACAAATTGAAACATTTTAAAAATTTGGCCAACCAGTCAAGGGATATACAAAACGTCACCTTTAATAAACATGCTGAAAGCATAAGACTTTTAATGAACGAATTTGAGGTAAGATTTGTAGGAATCAGTAAGCTCGATGATATCGCTACTTTTTTATCATATCCCTTCAATGAAAATATTAATGTTGAGAATACTGCTTCAAAATTGAATAAATTTCTCGACACAAATAGAATAGATTTGGAAGAAGAAATCATAAATGTGAAATGTGATATCCACCTCAAATCAATTGCTTCAAATAATAGTTTTTAAAAGTTGATCCACAAAAGTAAATATCCAAATATTTGGAGAAACGGCGCTTATTTTAACGCATTTTTTGGATCAACTTATTTGTGCAAATTGGCATTCTCATGTATGAATGCTATTAAGACAAAGCATAGATCGCAGCTAAGTGATCAACATCTGGAATCATGTTTACGAATTTCTTTAAGTTCGTACGATCCAGATTATAATTGTTTAGCTGCATCTATGCAATGTCAGGTATCGTCCAATTAAATTAAAATATTCAATTTTGTTTGTATAATTTTATTTAGTTTTTTGTATTTTTTATTGTTATTAATTTTTTAATGAAGTTATGAACAATAAATATTCTTTTTTTTTTGTTATATTTATTGCCTTATAAACTTTTAAAAATCTCAAAAATATTCCACAATTTTCGATCGCATCTATAGAAAAAAATTTTTTTTTCCTAATCAGTAATCAATTTATTAATAAATAAATTTACATGTTAAAAAATTGCTTTATTAAAAATATTTCACCCTCACCACTTACAAACACCAATAATAAAAGTTTCATATCTCACAGAAATAATGCGCATCGATACACGAACGCAAGCATCGCTACACTGCCCACTTGAGCAGTGTCAAGGGTAAACGAATATCGGCGATTCTAGCTGCAATTGGCGCGATCATTCTCACATTGCGTTAGATCGCAGTGCATTTGTTTCGTGTAACGATAATTGAAAAAATATAATTCTTTTCATATTTTCAACAGTGACACTCATCATAATTCAGCCCTGTACCTATAATAAATAAATAAGTATATGTTATTTTAACAGAATAAAATAAGATTTGCAAAAAATAGTTCACCCTCACCACAAACACGCACCAATAAAGAATAACACGGGCAAGCATACACTGCCCAAAGAGCAGTGTCAGATTCACTAGTTATGTGCAATGAGAAGTGCAAACGAATATCGGCGAGTGGATGCGATTGGTTGAACGTGATAATTCTGACACTGCGTTAGATCACAGTGTATCTGTTTCGTGATCTAAAGCGTTAATCAAACAATTCCAATTATTAACTATTCAATCACTGTCGAAATATAAGCTGTAACCTTTAACAGGTTGTATTGCATTTATATAATGTTGTAAACATTGTTATTATATTATAAATACAAACAAAATTTAATTTTTTCATTTTTTCCTTGGGGGTGCTGCACTTTGGAGGTGCAGCACCCCCAAGGTGTCGCAGTGCTTATGTACAGGCTGCCACTGTCCCAATGTCTAAAAGTTTGGCCACCTGTGGTATAAGGAATCGGCCAGACCACACTTGGACTATTTGCTCAGATATATTCATCTCGTTTACAGTGTGATGTGAGACATTTTAGAGAGTCCAGAGGCAAGTGACTAAACAATGTGCAGGCTTTAGAATGCTGGCTAATGAAAGAGTTTGAGGAAATGTGGATTACAGAGTTTGGTGGATAGTAGGTAAAGAGGTGATATGATAGAGACTTTTAAGTTAGTGAAAGGATTTTATCAGATTAATCCAGAGCAGATTGTAAAAAGAGTAGAAGTTTTTTTTTATAATATTTTTTTATTATTATCATACGGAGTAATTACATATATACAATTAAGACATATTACATTTTCTGCTCAGTACAAAATTTTGTACACAGTTTAGAGTATTTTTCTTTGAATATAAATACGTATGATTTTTTTTTAAATGAATATCATTATTTATTATCATACACCGTATTTACATATACATTACAATAATTTACAGTCTATGATTATGTGGATTAGTTAATTGAGGCAGGCTAATCCCACCTACTTCGAAGCTAGAGTTAGTTTTTATGAAAAGAGTGGGTTTAGCCTTCACTATTTATGTTGATTGGTACTGTTTATGGATGGAATGTAGGCATTGGGTGCTGGTAATTTGTGAAGCGCATATTATTATTATTACCCAAGATCCCATGGAGTCAAAGACTCATCTAGGAGGTCCTTTTATCATACACAGCTCATCATACCGTGCTTTAAACACACTCAAATTCTCTGCAGACACCACACTCTCAGGCAAGGCATTCCAATCATTCACAACTCTGCATGAAAAAAACCTGCTTCTCACACCCTCTTTATACAGTTTCCAGGGATGACCTCTGGTTCTTCCCTGATCTCCCACTATTTTCTGTAGAACCTCTCCAGCATTTATCCTATAACAACCCCTTAATAACTTGTAGGTCTCTATCATATCTCCCCTCTTCCTCCTGTCCACCAGACTGCAAGTTGCATCTTCTCAATCTTTCCTCATACTCGACATTCCAGAGGTTAGAAACTGCCTGTCAGTCTCCTTTGGACCCTTTCCAACATCTCTTCATCCTTCTGAAAACCAGGTGACCAAATCTGGGCACAATAGTCCATGTGTGGCCTAATCAAAGCCCTATGCAATGGAACAAGAATCTCCCTACTTCTACAAGTCTGTGTGCTCCGCATCATTCCCAGAAGCCTTTGTGTTGTCTTCACAATTTTTTTTGTGTGTTCCCTAAATTTCAGATCCTTATCCACTATCATCCCCCAGATCTCTTATTTCCTCCACCTCTGAGAACGTATTTTCAAGAAGCATAAATTCTGCATCCTATTTTTGTTTTCCAAATTTTAAAATATTACATTTTGTGACATTAAACTCGCATCCCCATTCCCATGCCCAATCACTGAATTTATTCAAGTTTTCTTGTAAGGCCACAACATCTTCTCTATTCTTCGTGGTTCGTCCCAACTTTGCTTCATCTGCAAACAACTGAATATCTCTATTCAAATCTTCACCAGTATTGTTAATATACAAGTTAAACAGCAATGACCCTAAAACAGACCCCTGAGGCACACCACTAGTAACTTTCCTTTTCCTGGATATCGCTCTCCCATACACAACTTGTTGATACCTATCAGATAGCCAGTCTCCAATCCAATGCATTTAAGTGTTAATGCTATATTAACATACCTTTTGTATGTTTTTATAGCATCCAGACTTCGCATTTTGATGTTCTATAGTTGTCTATGTCTTTTAAATTTCTTGGTATATTATTGAGCGTGGTATCAGATGTGATCTTGTGAAATAACCGTATGAGTTGTTGAAGGATCTAGGAATGGAAAGAGTTGTTTAGGGTCATGTTATACGATATGTATCTCTGTTGTTTCGATAGGTATTGTTGAAGTAATTCCTTAGCAACATATATAGAGTGTTTCAGATTTTTAATGCTCAGGATTCTGTGTATTACCATAAGCAGTTTGTATATTGGATCTCCATTGTATTGTATATGAGACCTCCAAATCACTGTTGGAATAATTTTCCTATGTAATGTTTCTAATTTTGTTAGGTGGCTGTTTGTAGTGTTTGCGTAGACTGTTATAGTACTGTACTTGCTTAGAGATTTGCAAATACCATGATATAGGAGTTTTTTTATGTTAGATGGAATCATGTCTTTTACTTGGGAGAGTTTTGCTGTGATGATGCAGAGTTTAGTATGTAGATATTCTACCATATTTTTCAGATGATGAGATGCACTGGACTCTAAGACACACCCCAAATTTATGAGACAAGTTTTAGAAAAAGTATATTATTATATAAGAATATTTACAAACCTTAAATTCCATTTATTATTACCGTAACTTGTACCAGCAGCATTCAGTTCGTCTTCACTCATTCTCATTGCTGTCACTTTTTGTATTATTGTCTGAACAATTGTTATCACTTTCTTCAAAATCTAAGTCATCTTCAGTACCATCCATCATGTTACTTTTGCCACATTTTTTAAAAGACTTAACAATCGTCTCATCCATTCGAAACCGCATATGCTCACCCACTAACTGCTATTGAAATGGTAAAGTTTTCGCATGCAAATATCGGGGATTCCCACATATGTAGTGAGACACGTGTTTGGCTCGCATCGAAAATGTGGGAATCCAAGACTTACCCGGTATCACCTACCTTCAGACCATAAGATGCACCCCAATTCTAAGTCAGTTTCTCTACATTAAAAGGTGCATCTTATGGTCTGAAAAATACGGTATATGTTTTGTCCATTTAAGGCAGCAATCTGTGTAAAGGCCAAGGTATTTTGCATGTGTTTTGGGTGTGATTTTGAGACATTGGCAGCTATTTTTGTCATTAATGCAGCAGTATGTGTGACAATGTAGTGATAGTGGTGCAAGGTGCGTGATTCTTGGATTATGTGTAATTAACATCTGTGTCTTGGTACTGTTGATTTTACTTGAGTTTTGGTAGAAGTAAGTTGTGATTTCATTTAGATCTTGTGAGCAGTGTTGATATCTGTGTCGACTGCTAGTAAGACCGTGTCATCTGTGTACATATATATTTGACTTTGTGTGTGTCAGGTTATGAACATTGTTAATGTATATGTTGAATAGAGTAGGTGATCATATGGTGCCTTGTGGGACACTGTGTTTTATTTGTATACCCTCAGCTGTAATGTGTGCCTATTTTTGTTACTTGTGTTCTGTTTGAGAGATGGCTCCTGAACCAGGTGTTACTCTTATTCCGTTGAGTATAGTTTGGTCAGCAGTATGTCATGTTCAAGTGTATCAAAAGCTTTGGTTAAGTCAAGAAGTATAAGGATAGTGAACTTGTTTTTATCAAGGGCTTTGTTTATGGTGTCGGTGATGGTTTCTAATAAGGTGATGGTGCTTTTTGTTTTCTGAAATCCGTATTGGTTTTGTGAGATAATGTTGTACTTCTGTAAATAGTTCTGTAGTCAAGTGTGTGTTATTTTTTCAAGAATTTTGGAGATGACAAAATAATAATAATAATAATAATAAATAATAAGGATTTTATCAGATTAATCCAGAGGGGATTATAAAAAGAGTAGGGTGAGAGGAAAAGAACCAGAGGTCATTCTTGGAAGTTATGTAAAAGTGTGGTGAAAAAGGGTGGAGCAAAAACTGATGTGTCTAATTACCGACCTATTAGTATCTCTGGTGTGATAGTGAAGATTTTAGAGAAGTTGATAAGAACTTGCATACAAAAATGGGTAGACAAGCATTCTATACGCTTCAGGAAACAGCATGGGTTTACTAAAGGAGGGTCGTGTTTTAGCAATTTGCTCATATTTTATAACAATGTTACGTCCGAGTTGGATAAAGGGAATGGATACATTGATTTTTCTAAGGCATTTGATAGGATACCACACGATAGGCTGTTGCATAAATTGGAGAATATGGGATTGGAATATAATCTATTGACTTGGATCAAGGGATGGTTGACAGACAGATATCAAAGAGTGGTATACAGTGGGTGTGAATCTGCCAGATTTAAGGTAACCAGTGGTGTACCTCAGGGTTCAGTCCATTATTGTTCAATCTATACATTAATGACATCAAGCAGGGTTTATCGTCAGATTTGCAATTGTTTGCTGATGATGATGCGAAGATAGTCAGGGCAATCAGTGATGTTACTGATATTCAGCAATTACAGAATGATTTGAATAGACTGGAAATCTGGGCAAATGAAAATGACTATCAGTTTAATGTTAGTAAGTGTAAAGTTATGCACTTTGGCATGATTAGAGTCCCAGTGGCATATTATCTTAGCGAGTTTATGCTACAAGAAACTGAAGAGGCAAGGGATCTTGGTGTATTGGTGGATAAGAATTTAAAGTACAAAGGTCACATAGCAAAAGTTGTAAATACAACCCAGAGGATAATTGCTATGTTGAACCGAACCTTGACATGTAAGGATAAGGAAATAATTTTGCCTCTTTATAAGGCTTTGATAAGACCACACATGGATTACTGTGTGCATATATTTGGTCTCCCAGGTTCCAAGGGGATAAAGAAGCTGTGGAAAGGGTGCAAAGAAGAGTTACAAAGATTATATCTGGATTATGGAATTTAGATTATGAGGACAGATTGTGAGTATGTGGATTGCGGACTCAACAGGAGAAAGAGGGGTGATATGATAGAGGTCTATAAACTTTTGAATGGGTGTTATAGCATTTCAAATGATGAAATTTTTCAAGAAAGGGGTAAGAGCTAGGTTTTTCTCCTAAAGAGCAGTGAGCAAGTGAAATAATTTGCCCTTAGGGGTAGTGAGTGCATCTAGTGTAAATGAATTTAAGAGAAGGTATGATAGCTTGGTTGGGTAATTTACAGCCTCCCTCAAGGAGTCCTTGACTTCCTGGAGGTCTCAGATAATAATAATAATAATAATAATAATCTTTATCATGCTTTTGGAAAGAATAATGGAAATCACAAATAATAATATAAGGGGAATTTAAATTCAAAGTATGATAATAAACAATTTACAAGGTGCAGATGGCATAGTCATTATTAATGAAGATGAAGAGGAACTAGAAAGAACAGTGCTTAAGCAAAGTGAAGAATGAAAGCGATATGGGCTGATAATGAACATAGTGAGAGTATTAGAGTGCAAAAACAGAGGGTGAAAGAATTGATAGTTGTGGTGGGTACGAATGAATTGAAAGGAGATAAATTTTTTATGAGAGAGGACTTGGAAGTATTGTTAAAGATAGCGAACGAAAAGAGTGACAGAGTTAGGATGGTGAGTCTGTTGCTGTGGTACGACAGAGAGGAGTTTAGAAGGAGGGCCATAATCGCAACTGACTTTATGCACAGGTTATGCAGACAGTGTGGTGTGGAATGAGTTTGATGGGCGAAAGGATTTATACAAGATGGATGGCCTGTATTTGAATGGATTTGGTGTGCGGAGACTGGAAAAAGTGTTGCTGAATGAAGTGAAAATGGATGTGCAGAACCAGGGAAACTAGAACTACCAAGGAGGGGGGGGGAGTGGATATGCGGACATCAGTGAGACAGTTGAATGTAAGAATGTATATAATGTACCTGAGCCAGTACTAAGGACAAGAAATCAGAATGGGATAGTTAGAATATCGCATTAAGATAAGGGTGGGGCAAAGGGATCTCTGCATTTCATGTATACTAATGCCAGGTATATTAGGAACAAGAAGGAGGAATTTTGGGCCTTGATTGGCTCTTCCTGGCCACAGGTTATTGGCATTAGTGAAACATGGCTGACAGAAGATGATATAGTTAGTGGGATGGAATGTGTAGGTTTTAGTGTGTTTAGGAGGGACAGAGAATAAAATGGGGGGGGGAGTGTTATTGATGATAGCAGATGAACCGCAGCCAAGGAGAATTGAAGTTGTATTGCAGGATAGTGAAAAGAGCTCATTTGAGGCTATTTGGTGTGAGATTGAGACTGGCAGAACAAAATATACAGTTGGGTGCTGCTATAGACCAGATGATGAAATAGATGGTGGAGATAGTATGCATAAGCAAATAGAAGCAATGAGTGGAAGGAGGGTAATTATTATGGGGGATTTCAACTATGGTAACATTGATTGGAACGAGGAGAGGACACATGTGAGGAAGGAACTGGATTTTATTCAGTTATTAAGGGATAACTATCTCAGACAGCATGTAATTGAAAATACTAGGGATTTGAGAGTGCTTGACCTGGTAATAGCATCTGAGAATTTGACTGTAATGAATATGACCATGTTGCCACCTATTGGTGAGAGTGATCATAAGGGCTTGACCTGGGAGGTGGCTAAAGGTGTGAAATTTTCGATTAAGACAGGGTATATATGGAATTACCATGCTGGCAAGTATGACAAGCTTAGGAGATTGCTTGGTTCAGTGCCATTGAATGTAAATCTGCAAGGGCTAGATGTCGATAGTGCATGGGAAGTGGTCAAGGAGCATTTACAGGAGGTTATGGCTGATTGTATACCTAGGGTCCGAATAGTAAAACAAGTAGGGGTTAAATGGATGAATAACACAATGAAGCTTGAACTGCAAAAAAAGAAACAACTGTGGAGGGAATTTAAAGAGAAAGGTGACCTGCAGGCACACGAACGGTATAAAGCTCAGGCCAAAAGGGTAACGAGTGTGGTAAAAAAGCAAAAGCAGATTATGAAAGGAAACTAGCTATGCAAGCTAAAGAGAATCCCCAACAATTCTTTCAGTATGTTGCAAGCAAAAAAAAACTGTACACAGCAGAATGATTTTAAGGAATGATGATGGTAAGGAGGCCACTGAACAGTTGATATAGTGGAATTACTGAGAGAGCACTTTGCAAGAGTATATCATCCAGGTGGTGACATTGAAAAAATGAAGGAACCATTAGTTTATACGGGAATTGTGATGAATGAAGTGGAGGTGAATAGTCTATTACAGAACTTAATGTGAATACATCTGTGGGATTGGATGGTATACCAGCACGGGTCTTACGTGAAGCGGCTAAAGAATTATCAGTCCCCTTGACCATGTTGTTTAATCTGAGTCTCGGGTCTGGTTTATTCTCGAAGGTGTGGAAAGAGAGGAAAATAGTTCCACTGCATAAAGGATGATCCAAGATTACTGTTGCAAGTTACTGACCGATCAGCATATCAGGAGTTGTTGTCAAGGTCTTGGAGAAAGTATTCAAGGGAAAAATACAGGAATGGATTGATGAAAATGAGATACTGTATGGGGGACAGCATGACTTTGTGAAGGGTAGATCATGCCTCAGTAACTTGCTCCAGTTTTATAACACAGTGATGGCTGAACTGGATAAGGGTAATGGGTTTACATTGATACTGCTGGACCTGGCTAAGGCATTTAACAGGATACCACATGGAATTCTAATCCGTAAACTACAACATATGGGAATAGATATAGGGTTGGTGAGATGGATAGGTGGGTGGTTGATGGAGAGATATCAGAGAGTAGTTTATTCAGGAGTATATACCCACAAATCCAAAAGACGGCCTGTGACTAGTGGTGTGCCACAGGGTTCTGTTCTTGGACCACTGCTGTTTAATTTGTTCATTAACGATATAGGGAAGGATCTAAGGGGAACAGTTCATTTGTTCGCTGATGATGCAAAGTCAGGTAGGGTAATAGTGAATGCAGAAGATGTGAAAATCTTGCAGGATGACTTGGATAGATTGGAGTTCTGGGTTAAAGAGAATGGATGTCAATTTAATGTGACAAAAGGTAAGGTTATGCATTTTGGGGTGAAAAGATTAGCAGCGGTATACCACATTGGTGGAACTGTACTCCAGGAGATTGATGAGGCCAGGGACTTGAGAGTGTTGGTGGATAGGGAGATGAAGTTTAGGGGGCACATTGCAAAAGTGGCTAAATCAGCTCATCAAATCACTTGGTTGCTGAAGAATACTTTGACGAGCAGAGATAAGCAAGTTATTGTTCCTCTGTACCGAGCTTTGATAAGACCTCATTTCGACTACTGTGCCCAGATTTGGTCACCTAGGTTTCTTCTTGATGGGGAGGAGGTTGAGAGGATCCAGAGGCGAGTGACCAAGATGATAGCAGGTCTATGGAATGAGCCTTATGAGAACAGGTTGGAGATTTGTGGGTTGCAGAAATTAGTTGATAGGGGGAGTATGATTGAGACATTCAAATTGCTAAATGGTTTCTGTAGGATTAATTCAGAGGATATTTTTGAGATCAGGACTGGTGGTGGGAGAACTAGGGGACACCTATGGAAGCTTGGCAAGAGTGTGGTTAGCAAGGGTGTTAGAGCTGGGTTCTTTACTTTTAGAGTAGTAAATGAGTGGAATAAGCTGCCAGAGTCTGTTGTGGGTGCTCTAACGGTGAGCGAGTTCAAGGCAAGGTATGATAGATACTGTGAGAATGTCGTATAGTTGTGTGCACATGATGTTTAGGGCCTCCCTCGATGAATCTAAGGACTCCCTGGAGTCGACCATAATAATAATAATAATAATAATAAAACAAAACAAAACAAACAATTATATTTGAAAGAAGAGGATGAAAAAGTAAAGAAAGGTCAACAGACAAGAGCTGGAAGAGATTAGGAACTTCACATACCTAGGCAGCAACATGACACATGATGTAGAATGTAAAAAACAGATAAGATCTTGGATAACATTTCTACTCTACATTTTAGCCATGAGTGGGCACAATTCTTATGCTATCATAAACAGCACTCAGTCTTCCTCCCCTTCTGTACCATTTCTATGTTCAGAGTAAACAGTAAACACATCAGTGCATATTCAGTCAACCAGGTTTCACTTATACCATTCATTTGAGCTGGCTGACTCAATCAGTGAAATGAATTCTTCCTCCCTTATTTCTGATATTCCATCCATTTCTAAACAAGCATAGTAACTCCTTTATTAGGTCTGCCAGTCCAACTTATGGCACTTCTCAGTTATAATTATTATTTTTTTTATTAACATCTAACATTCATTGAGTTAGAGACTCATCATGGGAGATATACACTGTCACACACAAAGTTAATTGAACCATGCCTAAAACTCGTTCAGTGTGTCTACATTCACAACACACTCCAGCTATGCATCCCGCTAACCACTCTCCATGCAAAGAACCTGGCTCCTTAAACAGTTTCCAGGAATGGCCTCTTGTTCTACCCTCTCCCTTTCTATGAAATATTTCATCCCCATTCTTTCAATCTGTCCCCATAATCCAGATTCCAAACCACTTACCACCTTTGTGAATCTTCTCTGGACCCTTTCTAACATATCCTCATCACCATGAAATCCCAGTGACCAAATCTGTGCACAGATTTGATCCATATGAGGTCTGATCAAGGCCTTATACAAACAAATCATAACCTCTTTATTTCTGTACGTCAAAGTTCTCTACATCATTACCATTCTCTGATGTAATGACTTCACAACTTGTGCAATGTGTCCCTGAATTTCAGGTCCTTGTCTATCATCACTCCTAGTCTTTCATCTCCAGTACCCACTTTAAAGTTTCCTCACCAAGTATATGCTTTGCATCCCATCGTTGCTTACCAAATTTCAAAACTTTATACTTGCAGCCCTGGTTGGCCGAGTGGTTAGCATATCCACTCTCCAGCCAAAAGGCTGCAGACTTGAATCCCACTGTGGGCTTGGATGTTTGTAACTGTCTGTGAAAATACTAGTGGTGGTCGTCAGTAGATGGAATTGGTGTAGATGATGAAGGTAGTTGCAGTTAGTGAGTGGTGGAGATGGATAGTTGTAGAGTAGGTGCCCTTCCTCAATGAGTTTTTGGACTCCCTGGAGGTGTTGCATAATAATAATTTACAATACTGAACTGATAGTTCCACATACTTGCCTATTCATATAATTTATTCATGTCTTTCTGTAAGCCATGACATCTGCTTGACTCTGCATTACCCTTTCAAATTTTGCATCATCTACAAACAGTTGCATATCACCAGTTAAACCCATCCCAATATCATTAATATACAAATTGAACAACAGTAGTTCCAATACAGCAGCACACCTGCAGCACACCACTAGTGACTTTTCTCTTTCGGGATACTACACCTCCATTTACATCTTTCTGATACCTATCTTGCAGCTAGTCATAGATTCAAGTTGCTAGTCTGTTATCCAATCCCATCTGTTTCATTTTATTTCACAGGTTGTCATGTGGCAGCAGTGGCGGCTCATACATAAGCACTGCGACACTGCAGCACCCCCAAGGAAAAAATGAAAAAATTAAATTTTGTTTGTGTTTATAAATAATAACAATGCTTACAACATTATATAAATGCAATACATGTTAAAGGTTACAGCTTATGTTTTGACATTGATTGAATAGTTAATAATTGGAATTGTTCGATTAACGCTTTAGATTATGAAACACGTGCACTGCGATCTAACGCAATTATTAAATCGCTTAAGGAATTGAACAACATAGATACGAATATAAATTAAATTACACTTTAATAAATATTTCTGAAATTTTGGCAACGTCACGTTGCTAACTTCAAAAGGAACTTACAAAAAAAGGCATGTGAACGTAGGCACTACAACACAGTAACTGAGAATGAAGAGATGAAGCTATTGTTCTCCTAAAAGTCCTGATGGTGCCCTCTAGCGTGCTAAGTAAGTGTTCTTGGCCATTGGACTGAAAGTCTGCTGATGTAAGCTTCGCAAATTTGGGGCAGTCGCATACAACCAAATTTGTTGAGGTTTGGAGAGTTTCTTAGGGCTGAAGCTGATTTCATAAATAGTCTTTCGAATTTGTATTTGCTACGGTGTATTACTGTAGCTTTCTTCCACCGTATTCTATGGCGTGTATCCAGAGCATGGTCTGCAAGACCAGAATGGCTGTACTTGTGAAAACGGATGTAGTCCTTTTTTTCAGAAATTGTGTTCAGATATTCGCTGTCCTGCTTGTTTGGCCAAAGTAAGACAGTTTCTGTCTTTCTTTGTAAACTGTGTTACTTTGTATCTATAATAAATAAATAATTATATATTATTTTAACAAAATAAAATAAGATTTACAAAAAATAGTTCACCCTCACCACGAACACGCACCAATAATAAAAGTTTCGTATCTCACAAAAATAATGCGCGCAAGCATACAATACACCGCCCAGTGTCGCAATCATTTGTAAAGTGCAATGAGAAGTGCAAATGAATATCAGCGAGTCTAGCTGCAATTGGCCGAATGTGATAATTCCGACATTGCGTTAGATCTCATAGACAGGCTTATATGTTGGTTATGCATTATTAAATCACTTAAGAAATTGAACAACGTAGATACGAATATAAATTAAATTAAAATTGTTAAAATAATATATAATTATTTATTTATTATAGATACAAGGTTGAATTATGATGAGTGTCATTGTTGAAAATATGAAAAGAATTATATTTTTTCAATTGTCGTTACACGAAACAAATGCACTGTGATCTAACACAGTGTGAGAATTATCACGCCAATTGTAGCTATAGTAGACTCGGTGATATTCGTTTATGCTTGTCATTGCACGTTACAAATGATTCTGACACTGCTCATTTGGGCAGTGTTAGTTAGTTAGTAAAGACAAATTGGCCCAAAGAAAGGAACAAGGGAGTCTGAACATCCCAATAATATCAGATATGCTTTTAATAGAGAAAATTATGCAGGTAATTAAGATTATGCAAACTGCACACCCCTCCCATGAAATGTGCCAGTACTGGCTAGGAGTAAAGTACAAAATGTTCACAGGCCAAACCCACATTGGTGAAAAGGCAAAAATTTCATCAGAATACTACAGAACCATATCTAGACAAGCAAGAATCATCACCACAAAAAAGAACAAACAACATCTTCAAGAACTAAAAAAAGCGGACATATTACAGGCAGTTAGTAACATTCCAACAGACACACTCCCCCAAGAAAAGGAAAAATGGAAACACTGCTGCTTCAAGTACACCTACCCATCCAGACACAATTTTAACTGGAGGATGTTACACAACATCTTACCAGTAAACACAAAACTCCTGAAACGGAGAATACTTCAAAGTGCAAATTGTGCCTTTTGCACCCTACAAGAAACCCAAGAACACCTGTTCTATGAATGCACAGTGGCAACACAAATATGGGCTAATGTAAGCAGCACCTTCAACATCCCACACTCAGAAAGGAACAAGCACTATACCTGCAAGACCTACCAGTGAAAGGAAGCTTGAAAAATCAACTACTCTACCTACTAATTGAAATTAAATATCACATTTGGAAAATCAGGAATATTGTAACATATGAAAAACAAAAGAAAACAATAGAGGATATTAAAAGAAGTTCAAGAGCCTCAATCAAAAACTACCTGAAACTACAGTTAGCAGAACTGGGACCAAATCTTTTCAGGAAAAGATGGAGTTCCCCACCTGCATTATGCTACCTATCTGAAGGCAACATCATTCTGAAACTCCCATGAACAATTCCAAGAAAAGTAAACAAAATGGCCACAACAACCCTCTTTTTTTTGTTTATTTTATTTTATTTTTATTTTTATTTATTTTTTTTTATCCCCAAAAATTTGTACTTTTACAATTGATTATAATTTAATCCTAAACAGATCTTTATGTTAGCCTGGCCCCCATGCTCAGGTTTAATCAACCTTTTAGTTTAGGTTCTTTATTTACTTAAAGCCTATGGTACTATACTCTTAAATAATGCTACCAGAGCATATGTTAACCAGGCTAATAAGCACACCAATATCTCTATCACTTTCAGAGAAGTGTTCTTCCCAAGCCTCTGACATACACCTAGTAACCAATGTGAATGCAGAGGTATGGGAATGAAAATAATTATTCAAAATTCCCAAATACCCAACACCTGAGCAACTCTCTGGATGCAGAGAAGAAAAGCTAGTTATCATTATCCCTTAACCAAAAATAATAATTAAATAATTATTAAATGAATAATTAAATAAATAATTAAATAAAAATAACAAATAAAAATAAAAGAAAATAATTTAAAATGACTTAAAATAAAATTATATAACATAGGAAAAAACACTAACAGTAAGGAAAAACACCAAACAAATTATAAAAGACTATACTGTCTAGTCCATTGAGTTGCCAGAATCCACTTTTGGGAAACTGTCCCCCAAAACTGGAGAGAGTCCCTTAAAAGTAAAATTAAATAGGAAACTCCTATATGATCTATAATTATTCAACCCCCATCTCCTTCAGGACAGACCACTCACTTCATCTTTCCTGTCTTCTTCTCTCTTAAGGCCGTAGCTTCATAAGAGACTGTCAACCCTGCCACAGGAGCAAAAGATCTGTTCCTGTAAGAGTTGATTACAACCTGAAAAATATACAGACAATGTCAGTACTCAAGAAACAAGATGGCAAGCATCTAAGGTACAAGTGATAGATAGAGTGGTGGAAAGTTGCTGAAACCATTGTACTTATGACTTTGTAATGAATGCAACCTTCTCTGGTTTTGGTGGATGAAAGTCCAATACCATACTAACAAGAAGGCACTAATTATGTAATTAGTAAATCAGAGATCTGGTATTCAAACAGACAGATAAATTGTATGCATGCATGCATTATTTCTGAGATATGAAACTTTTATTATTGGTGTTTGTTCATGGTGAGGGTGAAATATATTTAATAAAGCAATTTTTAATATGTAAATTTATTTATTAATATTAATAAATTGCTTACTGATTAGGAAAAAAAAAAATGTTTTTTTTTTTTTTTTTTTTTTTGTATGTGCAGCATCCCCAATTAAATTTTTCACCGGCCGCCACTGTGTGGCAGTCTATCAAAGGCTTTTGCAGAATCTAAGTATATGACTGTATTTGCATCTTCCTTGTCTAAGACATTTGTCACCTTATTATAGTACATAAGTTGGTAAAACATGATTTCCTTCTAACAAATCCATGACCAGCACAGTTAATACTGCTCTTATTAACCTATTTCTGTATTCTAGTTCTCACCAATCTTTTCAATATCTTAATCGCAACTCTGGATATACAGATGTACAAATGTCTTTACTACTTTACATGCTCAAAATACATTAAGGTTCTAGAAAGAATAACTTTAACAAGAGAATTTAAAAAATAATAAAAATAAATACATTTTTCTTGAGAGAGAGCAGCATTTCAGTAGAGCGGAGGGAATGTACTCGATGTACGAGAGACTTAACGGTGCTAGATTTGTTGAAAATCCAGTCCATTTTCTTTATCAATGGCTTTGTCAAACTTATGTCAACAAGATAATTGATAATTATAGTTTCCCTGTCATCTGCTTCTAATCAAAATAGTGATACAGAGGTGGTCTATTGTGTTGCCATTCCATATGTTATAGGTGTCTTGGAAAGTATAGCCAAACTACTTAGATCTGTTGGCTCTGTCCCCAATCATCAAGATATCTACTTTATAGGCTCAGCTAAAGAGATAAGCTTCCACCTTTGGTTTATCCTGGATTGTGTCAAATTCCTTGCCAGTGTGAATTATCGTATTTTGACTAATCAGGCAGATCTGTGGTTATGCATCATGTTGAACACTTAGATTATGTTAAGTTCCATAAGTTAGAACAGTACAGACATGCAAAACATGCCATTACCACCAGATATTGAATCCTTTGGAAGCAAATTAAGGTTCTGTATAAAAGTAATAACCTCTTAGAACGTTTAATAAATTTAGTTTAATCCTTTATCCAAGTGTGAGCAAACAAAGTTTGTGCCTGAAAGTTGAAAGTATCTTCAGGACTGGGGTAAGGTGGTACAACACCAGGGCAACTCATTTCAAAGGTGAAGCAAGCTACCAACACTCCTGTCTCAGTATCTCCTATAATGCAAAACACATCTTGCAGATATGTCTAATGTTATGCATTAAGGGAAGGGCCGCTACCCAGACTAGTTTCGACCTTTATTAAGGTCGAATGGGAGTTCATGTCTCTCATCATCGGCCTTTGGAGAATAAAGCATGCTGAGGGTCAGCAAACAGTAAGAGAGGAGAATAATGAAAGATAGAGTAGGATAGTAGGAGGTAAAAGAGGCCTCAGTCAACCTGTTTAGCCTTATATGGCTAATTGGTCTGTGACACATATTCTCAATTTATCTGTTAAAAAAAAAAAGAAAATTTAACCATAAAAATTTTGACTAATAGTTCACTTATAAATTTATCCTTAATAATTTCGTCAGTTATCTATGAAGGAGATCCATTGACCTGTTTTGAAAACAATAATTTCAGTTAGAACTTTTTTCTTTCTTTTTTTTTTTTTTTTTTAAATTACATAAAAATCAAAGGACTTAAGGTACGGTCAATTGAACTGAAAGGGAACAAAATAAGGAACTTGCAGACCTGGTACCACTGGGACTTAGAATGGGGTAGAAGACTGGCCCGGGAGATGCCGCTCACAAGGAGCAGCACCGCCTCGCAGTAAGCCTTCGCAGCCCGGGTTCTCAGATCTACCCCCCTTATTTGGAGTAAAGGAAACCGTGCCAGCGAAAGCTTTGTGGAAGGAAGAACAGAGTGGTTGTTACTTTTCCTAGGGAGAGTTAGGTGGAGTTTTGGAGATACTAAAGAAATATACAGGGCTTGATGCGTCCCTGTATAAGAAAGCATATTTTCGGTGGTTTGCAGTATTTGTTCACAAATTTAAAGTCGCCTAGTAGATGTCTCTCTTGCGCAAGAAATTTAGGAAGGTAAAAAAAGAAACCTTTCCTTATTCCTGCGTACATTAAATTTGCGTCCCGTACCTGGGATTTTTTCCGTACCTTCCAGATGTGATACTTTAAGACGTTAATTAAAAAAATGGCGAATTTTTGGGTCTTGTTGACTGGTGGCGGGAATTGCAGGTGTATGACCTCTTCTAGTGATAGCATCGGGATTCCCAGTGCTGTGCTCAGTCTTTGCCAGACGCGTTGGGCTGGTGGGCAAAAATAAAAGAAATGCTCCACCGTTTCCACGCCCCGGCAGACATCACAAAAGGGATCGCACGGACTGGGTACGTACCTAGATTTAACCTGTTTCACCGGGAGCCGCCCATAAGCTATTCGCCAGGCCAGATCCCGATGAAAAGGCTGTCCCCAGCTATTCTTGATGTTTTTAAAGAGAATTTCATTGTTTGTCCCGAGGTTTGGTGTATCACGCCTGGAGAGTTGGAAGAAATCCCAGTATACTGCTTTTGGTTTGTGTGTGAGGATTTCTGTTCCTTTGTCCCTAAGTACTGTGAGTGATTTTACTAGTGTGCGGTACCACTTGGGCACAACCCTTGCACGGGATCCAGCATAGTCCATGGTTCCAAAGAGGGGGAGGAAAAGTCCTATAAAATATCTAATTAGGAGGCCTGAAATATGGTTTGAGTTTAAGGCCTTCCGTACGGTTTTGAATGTATTTGCATAAAGCAAGCTTTTGAGATCAGGCAGAGCGTACCCCCCCTTCTTCATGTTTTAGTTGCAGGTATTAACCTCATGTTTTTTTTCATTCCAGAAGAAATCTATGAGTTTTTTGGATAATTGGTTTTCTTGTAGCAGTGTGATGCCTGTGATATTGATTGTGTGCATCAGCATTGGGGTAATGATTGTTTTTATCACTGTGGCTCTGCCATAAAAGGAGAAAAAGGTCGGTTTGAATAGACTTATCTTTTCCGTACTTATTTCCTGTAATTTTTTAACTGGTAAAGCTAGCGACTCAGAAAAGGGAACTCCTAGTATTGTTAGCGGCTACGTATGCAGCGCTAAACCGTAGGGAAGTCCGGTGTTATGGAAATTTCCAAAATTTTTGATTTTGGTTTTTTGTGCATTAACTCGGAGACCGCTGACTATGCTGAAGTTTTACAGTCTCTGAGTGTGGCCACTACATCATCTGCATATGCTACTATTTTGCACTGTTTGGAAACTTGGGGCAGTTGAATACCATTAATTGCAGGGGTGTTCTCTATTCTTTTGATGAGGGGTTCTAATGCTAGGGAAAAGAGAAGGGGGCTTAGTGGGCAGCCTTGCCTAAGCCCTCTCTTTATACGGATTGGTTCTGTCAGAAACCCATTAATAGACAGTTGTGTCGAGGCCCCCGCGTACATATGTTTAATTGTACGCCGAAGTCTCGGGCCTATGCCTACTTTTTTTAGGGTGTCCTGTAAGTACGTGTGGCTGACGCTGTCGAACGCTTTTTCCAGGTCGGTGGAGAGAAGTGCCAGGGGGTATTTTTTTTCCTTGGCCAGTCTGATTAGGTCTCTTAGCAGGAAGAGATTAAATTCCATAGATCTACCTGGGATTCCATAGACCTGTGAACTTGTTATTATGTTTTCTATTTCGCCCTTAATGCGTGTACAGATAATTTTTGCGAAAAGTTTATAGTCTAGGTTACTTAAGGAGATGGGACGCCAGTTATTTGACAAGGTCCGATCTCGGTCTTTTTTGGGGATAAAGATTGTATAGCTCTTAGCTAATTCCTCGGGGATGTTTCCCAAAGTGAGGAATTCGTTAAAGATCTTTACTAGTGCTGGCGGTACAAGGTCCCAGATAGATCTATAGAATTCTATCCCCAGTCCGTCTGGCCCTGGGGTCTTTTTTGTCTTCATCGTTTTGCATGTGGCTTTTATTTCAGCTGCAGTTATCGGCCTGTCATGCAGGGCGCTAAGATGCTCGGGAAAACGTTTGACATCCCACTCACTGAAGTCATCCGTGCCTTGCTGGTCAGCGAAGATGCCGAGATACTGCTGGTGAAAGTGACGGAGTATTTCATGGGTTGAATTTAGAATCTGGCCTTTCTCCTCGATCTGGTAAATCGTTCTTTCATCGTTTGCTGCCACCCGTTGTTGATTGTAGAATGTGGCGGAGGGTGTTTCCAAATTTCTGAGATAGAGTCTCGTGCGAAAGTCGAGGTCATCGACTCTACTCTGCCGCTCTTGCTGCAGCTCTATTTCTACCTGTCTGATAAGATGTCCGCAGGGAACTCCGCTCCGTTCGCTTGACCGGTACCAGCCGAGTTCCCTGTAGAGATCCCTCAGCCGTTTACGTTGTTGGTAGACCTTTTCGCGCCCACATTTTTGAAACAGTTCCTTAACCTGCCACTTAAAGTGCAGCCAGTTTTCCCAGTCCCAGTTGATGTTTGTCCATTCATCACAGAGTTTCTGTAGCTGGTCGCTAAAAAGACTGGGAAAGGTAGGAGGAAGCCTCCAAGGACCTCTGGCTGTTTCCATAACCTCTGGGAGTGTAATTTTTAAAACGATCAATTTGTGGTCTGTTGACATGTTGTGTGCTGTGGTGTGACCTGTCCTTTGAACATACTGTTCCAAGTTTTGGGACACGTACACCCTATCTAGTCTCGTCGATATCTGGCCGCGGCACCACGTTGTTTCTACCTTCGATGGGTTATTCCTCCTCCAGACATCGACGAGATCAAAATTTACACAGCATCATTTTAGAGCAGCGGTTCCGCCAGTTCAGGAGTTTGCGTTCCCGCCTACTTTGTCCAAACGTGTGTCTTCCACACAATTCCAGTCCCCGGCTACTATTAGGTGTTCTGCTCCCAAGAGGTAGTTTTCAAGGGCAGAGAAGAAACCGCTTCTGTGGTATGGGCTGTTCGGGGCGTATACTGCAACAAGCCGGATGGTACGGCCATCGTACTTCCAGTCTACCGTTATTAGACGTCCCATGGCGTCCTTCTGGACGTTGAAGAACCCCCCCCCCCGCGATTGGGGGGCGAATTAGTATCCCCACGCCTCGCAAGTGAGCATCCCCAAAGCACCAGTAGCTGGTGACTGGGTAGCTTCTTGAGAAGTTCTCCACGTCCCAATGCTTATAAAAATGGGTTTCTTGAATCAGGAGGATATTAATTTTGTACCTTAACATTAGCTTCCAGACAGTGCTTTGTGCGAAGGGGTTGCGTAAACTGTTGGTGTTTAAAGTGGTAATTTTAAAATCCATGTTGGTATTTGGAGGAAGGGGGGGGTGTTGTCTGTTTGTTGCTCTACATGTTCCACCTGTGATTCATTATCGGAGCTGTTTGGAATATCCATAACGAGGTCGTTTTGAAATTCGATTTCTGTGACGCTATAAATGTCCGTGCTGCAGATTGGTCCGCTACTGGGGATAGGTTTCCTGTCTTTGTTACCGCCTCCTCAAGGGGCTGGGTGCCTTCGGATTGGCTTGTAGTTTGGATGTTGTCCATTTCATCTTCTGACGAGAGTAGGCTGCTTTGTTTAGTCTTTTTTACCTCTTCTGTTTCTGCCTCTCTTGTGCGCTTTATTGGGGTGCTGGTTGTTACGACTTCTTCCTCTTTGCTGCAGGTTTCGAAGTTGGCTGTTATTTCCTTGATGGAGCGGGTTGCCCTGGGTGTCTTACCTGTTATGGGTTTCATGGAGGTTGTGTTTTCTGCTAGTGTTTCTTTTTCGGTCTGTTGCCAGAGCTCTGGAAAATCGCTCCCTGATGATTCCTCAGGTTTACCGAGGGGTATAGCCCTGATCGGTATTATGGTCCCTCCAGCTGCTTCTGAGAGTGTTCTGTGCGAGCACGTGTCCACTTTATGGGTCAAGTCCCCACATTTAAGACAAGCTTCTGTGCAGTTTACTATTTTGTGCTCTGTTGATTTGCAATTTCTGCACTGTAGTTTTGGACATTCTGCCCCTAGGTGACCCTCAGAGTTACATCGGAAACAATCTTTTAACACCCGGGTAGTTAACCATGACCCTTGTTTGGCCCACTAAAATGAAGTTGGAAACTTCCTTTTTCATATCCATCTGTATTTCAATGTCGCCTGTTTTCCTGCCTTTGTAATCAGCATGTTGAAATGCTTTGATACTAATAATATCGCCCCATTGGCTAAAAAATTTCTTGACGTTGTCTTCATTCTCCAGGTATTCCAAGGGAAATCTAGTAATTCTTAACGTTTTCCGTAAACTCCCTATTAAATAAGGTTTGATCATTTGTCCCGCACAGGGGAAACCCTCTAATAATTTGCTTCTTGTTTGGTCATTTTTTACTACAATTTGGAATCTTTCTTTTGAGTACGGTGTGAAACCGTATATGTTTTCTGCCCCTACTGTATCAATCAGAGCTTTCACTAACGTCTGCTCATCTGAGAGCCGCTTGACTTCGATGCCAAGCGTTCTAGTTCTGGGTAAGAATAACGGCATTGTTGGGGGATGACTTAACTACTGGCTGTAGAAGGGGGGGGGGTAAAGGAGGGCGAAGTCGGGGAATGCCCAGTGTCCCTCACAACAAGCGAAGAGATACCAGAAGGAATGGGTAAAAGAGCCAATAACAAGAAAAAAGGTCTTACCAACGCCGACGTACTTCTGTAGAAAGTGAGCATGGAGCTCTCTCTTCGGGCCGCGGGAAATGGATCCTCTTTTGGACTGGTAGGCACAGGTTCTTTCTTCTTCGAACTGGAGCTGTCTTTCACGTCTTGGCGAATAAGGTAGAATGGGAGTTCATGTCTCTCATCATTGGCCTTTGGAGAATAAAGCATGCTGAAGATCAGCAGACAGTAAAAGAGGAGTATGATATAAGATAGAGTAGGATAGTAGGAGGTAAAAAGAGGCCTCAGTCAACCTGTTTAGCCTTATTGGCTAATTGGTCTGTAACATATAATCTCAATTTACCTGTTCAGAAAAAGGTTAAACATAGACTTTTGTCTATAGTTCACATATTATTTTATCTAAAGTAATGATTTACTCCAGTATTAATGGAGGTTCTTTTTATGTTACTAGATATAATATCCTTGTTTTTATTCCAGGTAAATAATTTTTTTTTTTTTTTTTTTTTTTTTTTTTTTAAAGACAAGCTGTAAATAATAGGACTTATTTAAATATTTATTTTAAATCTAAAATAACAGGACTTAAGGTCCGGTAAGTAGGAATGAATAGGAACTTACTGAGGAACTTGTATACCTGGTACCACTGGGACTTAGAATGGGGAAGAGACTGGCCCGGGAGATGCTGCTCACGAGGAGCGGCACCGCCTCACAGTAAGCCTTCGCCGCCCGGGTTCTCAGCTCTCCCCCCCTTGTTTGGAGTAAAGAAACCGTGCCACCAGCGAAAGCTTTGTGGCTAGGGGAGACAGAGTGGTTATTCTTTTTCCTGGGGTGGGGGGGGGGGGGATGGTGGGTTTTTTTGGGTTCTAAAGAGATATACAGGGCCTGATGCATCCCTGTATAAGAAAGCATATTGTCGGTGGTTTGCAGTATTGATTCACAAATTTAAAGTCTCCTAGTAAGTGCCTTTCTTGTGCAAGAAATTTGGGTAAGTAGAAAAAGAAACCTTTTCTTATTCTTGCATACATTAAATTTGCGTCTCGTACCTGGGATTTTTTCCGTACTTTCCAGATGTGATATTTTAGTACATTGATTAGGAAGATAGCGAACTTTTGGGTTTTTTGGACTGGTGGCGGGAATTGTAGTCGTACGACCTCTTCTACTGTCAGCATGGGGATTCCCAATGCTGTGCTGAGTCTCCGCCAGATGCATTGGGCTGGTGGGCAAAAATAAAAGAAGTGGTCCACCGTTTCCATGTCCCGGCAGACATCGCAGAATGGGTCACACGGGTTAGGTGCATACCAGGATTTCACCTGTTTCACCGGGAGCCGCCCGTAGGCTATTCTCCAGGCTAGATCCCGATGAAAAGGCTGTCCCCAGCTATTTTTGATGTTTCTGAAGAGAATTTCATTATTTGTACTAAGATTGGGTGTATCACGCCTGGAAAGCTGGAAGAAATCCCAGTATACTGCTTTGGGTTTGTGTGTGAGGATTGCTATTCCTCTGTCTCTGAGTGTTGTGATCGATTTCACTACTGTACGGTACCACTTGGGCACCCCCCTTGCGCGGGGTCCAGCATAGTCCGTGATCCCAAAGAGGGGGAGGAAAAGTCCTATAAAATATCTAATTAGTAGGCCAGAAATGTGGTTGGAGTTTAAGGCCTTCCGTACGGTTTTGAACGTGTTTGCTTGTAGTAAGCTTTTGTGATCGGGCAGAGCATAACCCCCTTCTTCCTGTTTGAGTTGTCGGTATTCTTTCCTTACTTCTCGTTTTCTCCCATTCCAGAAGAAATCCAGGAGTTCTTTTGATAACTTATTTTCTTGTGCCAGTGTGATGCCTGTGATATTGACAGTGTGCATCAGCATTGGGGTGACGATTGTTTTTATTACTGTCGCTCTGCCATAAAAGGAGAAGAAGGTTGGTTTGAACAGCCTTATCCTTTCCCTGCTTGTCTCCTGCAATTTTTGGATTGGTAGTGCTAGGGTGTCTGAAAAGGGCACGCCTAGTATAGTTAGGGGCTGTGTCTGTAGCGTTAATCCGTAGGGAAGTCCAGTGCTATGGAAATTTCCGAAACTTTTGATTTTGGTTTTTTGTGCGTTAACGCGAAGACCACTGACTATGCTGAATTTTTGCAGCGTGTGCAGATAGATATAGATGGACTCAGAGTCTCTGAGTGTAGCCACTACATCGTCTGCATATGCCACTATTTTGCATTGTCTGGAGCCTTGGGGCAGTGGAATACCGTTAATTGCGGGGGTGTTATCAATTCTTTTGATTAGGGGTTCTAATACTAGGGAGAAGAGGAGGGGGCTTAGCAGGCAGCCTTGCCTAACCCCTCTCTTTATGCGGATTGGTTCTGTTAGAAACCCATTAATAGATAGTTGGGTCGTGGCTTCCGCATACATGTTTTTAATTGTACGCCGAAGTCTCGGGCCCACGCCTGTTTTTTGTAGGATGTTCTGCAAGTACCTGTGGTTGATGCTGTCAAACGCTTTCTCCAGGTCGGTGGAGAGAAGTGCCAGGGGGTATTTTTTCTCTTTGGCCAGTTTGATCAAGTCCCTTAACAAAAAGAGATTGAATTCCATAGATCTACCAGGGATCCCGTAGACCTGTGAGCTTGTTATTATTTTTTCGATACCGCCCTTAAGGCGCGTGCAGATAATTTTTGCAAAAATCTTGTAGTCTACGTTGGTTAGGGAGATTGGACGCCAGTTATTCGACAAAGTCTGATCTCGGTCTTTCTTGGGGATAAAGATGGTGTGGCTCTTAACGAATTCCTCGGGGATGTTTCCCGAAGTGAGGAATTCGTTAAAGATGTTTATTAACGCTGCCAATGCAAATTCCCAGATAGATCTATAGAATTCTATCCCCAGTCCGTCTGGCCCTGGGGTCTTCTTTGTTTTCATCATTCTGCACGTGGTCTTTAATTCGGCTGCAGTTATCGGCCTGTCCTGCAGGGCACTAAGATGATCGGGAAAACGTGTTGCGTCCCACTCACTGAAGTCATCCGTGCCCTGCCAGTCAGAGAAGATACCGATATACTGCTGATGAAAGTGACGGAGTATTTCGTTGGTTGAGCATAAAATCTGGCCCTTCTCGATCTGGTGAATCGTTTTCTCATCATTAGCCGCCACCCGTTGTTGGTTGTAGAATGCGGCGGAAGGTGTTTCCAAATTTCTGAGATAGAGTCTCGTTCGAAAATCGAGGTCTTCTACTCTACTCTGCCGCTCTTGCTGCAGTTCTATTTCTACTTGCCTGATAAGATGTCCGCAGGGAACTCCGCTCCGTTCGTTTGTCCGGTACCAGCTGAGTTCCCTGTAGAGATCCCTCAGCCGTTTGCGTTGTTGGAAGGCCCTTTCGCGCCCGCATTTTTGGAACAGTTCCCTAGCCTGCCACTTGAAGCTCAGCCAGTTTTCCCAGTCCCAGTTGGTGTTTGTCCATCTCTCACAGAGGTTCTGTAGCTGGTCGCTAAAAAGACTGGGAAAGGTGGGAGGAAGCCTCCAAGGCCCTCTGGCTGTTTCCATAACCTCTGGGAGCGTGATTTTGAGTATGACCATTTTGTGGTCGGTTGTCATGTTGTGCACTGCAGTGTGACGTATCCTCTGAACATATTGTTCCAAGTTTTGGGACACGTACACCCTGTCTAGTCTTGTCGCTATCTGGCCGCGGCACCACGTAGTTTCTACTTTGGAGGGGTTATTCCGCCTCCAGATATCGACGAGATCAAAATTAATACAGCATCGTTTTAAAGCGTCAATGCCGCCAGTTCCGTTGTTTGGATTCCCACCGATTTTGTCTAGACGTGTGTCTTCCACACAGTTCCAGTCTCCTGCAACTATTAGGTGTTCTGCTCCCAGGAGATAGTTTTCAAGGGCAGAGAAGAGACCAGTTCTGTGGTATGGATTGTTCGGGGCGTAAACTGCAGCCAGTCGGATGGTACGGCCACCGTACTTCCAGTCCACCGTTACTAGGCGTCCTGTGGCGTCTTTTTGGACGTTGAAGAACCCCCCCGCGATTGTGGGGCGAATTAGTATCCCCACCCCTCGCGAGTGAGCGTCCCCGAAGCACCAGTAGCTGGTGACCGGATAGCTTCTCGAGAAGTTCTCAACGTCCCAGTGCTTATAGAAATGGGTTTCTTGTATCAGGAGGATATTAATTTTGTGTGTTAACATTAGCCTCCAGACAGCGCTTTGCACAAAGGGGTTGCGTAGTCCGTTAGTGTTTAAAGTTGCGATTTTAACTTCCATGGTGGTGTTAGAATGAGGGGGGGACGTTATCTGGTGTTTGTTTTATGAAGGCCGGTTCTGGTTCCTCGTCGGAGCTGGTTGCACTTTGAGCATCCGAGACAATTACGAGCCTGTCTGTAGAGTCCCTGTCTTCGTCAGAGTCCATTTCGTGGACTTGGGGTTGTGCCATTTGATCCATTACTGGGGGTAGGCTCTCTAACATTGTAACGTCATTGTCGAGGGGCTTTGCGCCTATTGTTCGACGTTGACCTGTGGTCTCTGTTTCGTCCTCCGATGACATCATGCTGCTTTGTTTCGCTTTTTTCTTTTCCTGTGATTCCGTTTCTCTTGCGCGCATTGTTGGGGCGCTGGGTGTGACCTCTTCCTCTTTCCTGCAAGCTTCATGGTTTGCCACATTGATGCTGGTGATGTTCTGTGTGTGGCGGCTTGCCTTGGGTATCTTTGGGGTGTTCGTTTCCGTTGCTGCTTCCTTTTCAGCCTGTTGGCCGAGCTCCGGAAAATCGCTCCTTGATATTTTCTCAGGGTTCCCGATGGGCGTTGCCCTAATCGGTGTTATGGTCCCTCCTGTTGCTTCTGAGTGTGTCTTGTTCGGACATGTGTCCAATTTGTGGGTCAGAGCCCCACACTTAATACAGGGTTCTGTACAGCTTTCTATTTTATGCTTTGACGATTTGCAATTTCTGCATTGTATTCGAGGGCAATCTGCCCCAAGGTGTTCCTCCGAATTACATCTAAAGCACCTTTTTTTCACACCTGGGTAGTTCACCATTACCCTCGTTCCCCCCAAAAAAACAAAATTGGGGACTTCTTTTTTCATGTCAATCTGTATTTCAACGTCTCCTGTTTTCCATCCTTTATAGTCGGCGTGCTCAAGTGCTTTAATCTCATGGATTTCCCCCCATTGACTGAAGAATTTCTTGACTTCAGGTTCATTCTCTAGGTATTCTAGTGGAAACCTGGTTATTTTTAGCGTTTTGCGTAGGCTCCCTACTAGAAACGGTCTGATTGTTTGCCCACAACAAATGAAACTCTCTAATAATTTCTTTTTTGTTTGTTCGCTTTTGACCACTATTTGGAATCTATTGTTCCCATAAGGTATAAAACCGTATATATTTTCAGCCCCTACTGTTTCGATTAGAGCTCTCGCTAACGCCCGCTGATCTACGGGCTTCGTGAGCTCGATACCGAGCGTTCTAGTTCTAGGCAAAAAATGCGACATGGTTACCAAAATTCCTGACTACTGGGTGTAGAAAGGGGATGTAAGGGAGGGCAAAATCGAGGAACGCTGGGCGTTCCTCGCCGCAAACAAAGCGATACCAGAATAGACGGATAAAACAGGCAATAAAAAGAAAAAAAAGGTCTTACCAAAGCTGGGGTACTACTGTGGAATCTGAGCATGGAGCTCTCTTTTCGGGCCGTTGAAACTGGATCTTCTTGAGAGGTAGACGTCTGCCTTCGGCCGGAGCTTTCTCGGGGGTCCTCGGGAACTGTCTCTGGAATCCGCTGCGTTCTGTCGATGTCGATATTAAGGTCTCTTCAGTGGGAGCCAGGCCCAAGCTGAGATACCAGGCAGAAGCATTCGCAGGTCATCTCTACCTATAGGTGTTGCCAAATGGTGTGCCACCCTTTTTTAACAAATTACTCTGGATTTAGAGAAAGATGTTGAAAGTTTATTTTTCACTTGGTTAGAGTATAATAAATTTAGTTTAATCCTTTATCCAAGTGTGAGCAAACAAAGTTTGCGCCTGAAAGTATCTTCAGAACTGGGGTAAGGTGGTACAACCAGGGCAACTCGTTGCAAAGGTGGAGCAAGATACCAACACTCCTGTCTCAGTATCTCCTATAATGCAAAACACATCTCCTGGTGTTGTACCACCTTACCCCAGTCCTGAAGATACTTTCAGGTGCAAACTTTGTTTGCTCACACTTGGATAAAGGATTAAACTAAATTTATTATACTCTAACCAAGTGAAAAATAAACTTGCAACATCTTTCTCTAAATCCAGAGTAATTTGTTAAAAAAGGGTGGCACACCATTTGGCAACTCCTATAGGTAGAGATGACCTGCGAATGCTTCTGCCTGGTATCTCAGCTTGGACCTGGCTCCCACTGAAGACACCTCAACAAAGGTCGAAACTAGTCTGGGTAGTGGCCCTTCCCTTAATGCATAACATTAGACATATCCGCAAGGAGATGTGTTTTGTATTATATAGGAGATACTGAGACAGGAGTGTTGGTAGCTTGCTCCACCTTTGCAACGAGTTGCCCTGGTGTTCTACCACCTTACCCCAGTCCTGAAGATACTTTCAGGCGCAAACTTTGTGTTTGCTCACACTTGGATAAAACAGCTGGGACCTGGCTCCCACTGAAGAGACCTCAATAAAGGTCGAAACTAGTCTGGGTAGTGGCCCTTCCCTTAATGCATAACATTAGACATATCCGCAAGGAGATGTGTTTTGCATTATAGGAGATATACTGAGACAGGAGTGTTGGTAGCTTGCTCCACCTTTGCAACGAGTTGTCCTGGTGTTGTACCACCTTACCCCAGTCCTGAAGATACTTTCAGGCGCAAACTTTGTTTGCTCACACTTGGATAAAGGATTAAACTAAATTTATTATACTCTAACCAAGTGAAAAATAAACTTCAACATCTTAGAACGTTTATGCAAAAAAAGTTGGGAAACTTTTCTGCATCAACCAAATCTAAATAGAAGTGATGTTTTAAATTATCCCTCTTATGGGAATTAGTTCTTGTTTACAAGTTCCATAATTAATTAAATTTAATTAATTATTTTTTATATATTATTTATGTTTTTAAAATCTCTTGTTAAAATTATTTTTACTAGAACGATAATGTATTTAGACCATGAAGCTCTACATCATTCACATGCAGTTTGCACATTTTCATAATTGAATCTACTAATTTGTGTTCTAGTTGTTTAATTTGAATGTTATACTCATTAAGATACCCTTGATAAGGGGGGGGGGCAAAAAATTTATAACAATAAAATATTTACTTACGTGAAATTATTACGTTTAACTAATTATCATGTCTTATGTTCCAATTCATCATGTTATATAATTCAGAAGAACCACTTCATCAAATTAAATGTCTCTCCAGTGTTTTGTCATCAAAACGCAAGCCACATGGCAAAATTATTATTATTCTTGAGGCCCTTCATGGAGCTACATGACTCGCCAGAGTAGGCCCATCTTAGTTAACACAAAATATCTATCATACCACTCCTTAAATTCATTCACTGTTCATGTTCTCACTATCATATCCTTGATTTCAACCATTCTCCCTGAAAAAACCATGTCTTACCATCTTGTTCATAAATTCCATTTGTAACTTCCAGAGATAGCCCATTGTTCTTCCCTGTGAAACATCTCCTAGCATCAATCAACCCTTTAACTGCCTCTCAACCATTTAAATGTCTCAGTCATATCACCTCTTTGTCTTCTATCCACCAAACTCTGAGGCAAATTCCCCTTCACATTCCCTTCACTCTATCCTCGTAACTAAGCAAGATGTGGTGTTATTAGGGTTTTATACAATGGAATTACCACTCTTCTGTCTTTGCTAGGTAGCATCCTTCTCAGTATTGCATAAAGCCTCTGGGTTATCATCACCTCAAGATCTCTTGCCTCATCAATTTCTGCTAGTACATCAGAGTATGCAGTCTCCCATCAGTGGATTCTAATTTTCAAGACTTTACATTTATTCTGTAAAGTGACATCTGCACTTCATTTTTCCATCTGCTCAACTTATTCAAATCCTGTTGAAAGCCAACTTCACATCAGCACCATTATGAGTTACTCTTCACAGCTTTACATCATCTGCAAATAACTAAATACCCCCCCCCCCCCACACACACACAATCCACTGACTTTTCATTGATATAAAAGTTGAAGAATACAGGTCAAAGAACTGAGCTCTGTGGAACTCCACTTGTGACTTCTGCTTCCTTGACACCACCTCCTCATGTACAACTTTTTGACATCTATCAGCCAGTCAGTCACCATTCTGATTCACTAATCTGGTATCTAAACCTATATGCAGTAACTTATTCAAGCTTATCATGTGGCACTCTGTCAGATACCTCTGTAAAATAATAAAAAATAATGACTGTATATGCCCTTTTCTTATCGACTGCTCTTGTTACTTCATTATAAAAGGCAATCAGATTACTAAAACAAGAGTGCCCCTTAACAGATCCATGTTGACCCTCATCTACCCAATGTTATATAAAATCTCTCACTAATTTCTCTAAAATCTTAACAACTACAAAAGAAACACTGGTCTATAGTTTGACACTTCCATTCTACTACAAACTCTTATGTGATAGTACTATCTTATCCTCCTTCCATTCCCAGGTCACCTTTCTCATAGCCAGACTTACTAAAACACCAGGCCAATATAGCTTTCAGTTTCTTAGCACGTTGTCTTAAAATCCCATCCAGTCCCACTACCTTATTGACATCCAGAATACTCAGCATTTGAAACACACTCTCCTCATGTGCTTCCAAATCTTGAACCCTCCGAATCTCTCTAGTAATAAAATGCACCTTTCCAGGATGAAATATCTCAATAAAGTAATTATTAAATAACTCTACTATGTCTTCTACATCAGTCACTTGCCTCCCATTTTCATCTAACGTCATCATCCTTCCACAATCATTTCTCCTCCTACATAATTTCATTATGTTGGAGGAGTATCTCCGGCCACATAATGAAACAATTGCTAGGATTTATCTTTGATTGCATGTTTAATCTCCTCTTGTATTCCAGTTTTGTCTTCCTTACTATCCTGGTCACTTTCCAGGATTAAATCTTATATTCCTCATACAGCTGCATTCCACCTCTCTCCTTATACTTTTCCCATAACCTCCTTTTTTTCATCTGCAGTTCCTGTTTATTTCATTAGTCATCCACATTAAACCATATCATGTTCTCTTTTCACTTGAAGTATACAATTTTCCATTGCTGCTAATAAATATTTCTTCACTATTTCTTATGCATGGGTGATATCCCACTCTTCCAGTTCTTCCATCCTTGAAACTGTTTCAAGCTAATGTCTGAGATTATTATAATCACCTACCTTATTATTCCACATTAATTCCTTTCTCCTTGATACTTCTTCATGCCTTTACATCATCCAGATCAAGGCAACATGGTCACGCTCTCTCTCTCTCTCTCTCTCTCTCTCCCTCCCACCAGGGGGCAGGGATAACATGTCAGTTACGGTCATATCTTCTGATGCTAGGACTAGATCCAAAACTCTTGAATCTCATGTTCCTTCTACTGCATATTGCCTATGACATTCTTAAGTTCCTTAAGAATTAAAAATTCCATTCCTTACTACTATATGTTGTTTCCTCTTCCCTGTTTATACTACTACAATTTTAATTTTCTATGATGAAGATCACTCATTTTGCATTTATCAAATATAACTGCCTAAACATCTGTTCTTAATTTTCTGTGTTCCCTGGCTTATAGCAATATCCTATTAAATATCCTGTTCTGCCCACCTCTACCTGATAGCATATGTCCTCAAAACCATTAATGTACTTCTCTCCAAATTCTCCAACTCTGAGATGAATCAACTCATCACTCACCATAAGTAATACTCCACCACATCATTTGTTCTTCATATCCTGCCAAAATATTCTATATCTTTCTATTCCTGTCAGGACATCATTTTTGTCAGCTGTGTTTCACTGATTACAATAATATTTGGACAGGCTGAGGATAATAGTACTGCTAATTCATTTCCTTTATTCCTGATGTCCTGAAATTTGTATAAAAAACATTAATGCCTTGTCAGTATATCTATACTTATTATTATTTCCTTTAGACTGCATTTGTTTGTGCAATATACAATAATATTTTCCCATCTTCCAAATGATTATTCCTACAATTGGCAACCCCTATATCATCCATACTAGCAACTCTAAATTCCCTGCCTTAACACACTCACTCGCCCAGAAAACCATCTCTAATCTCCCAGGTTGTGTACATCTTTACTTGTTCAAATGCAGTGTATCTTTCTTACAGCTCTCTTCTATCCTCAAAAGACACTCCAATCATAGCAGTAGTTTTGAGGTGCGATAAAAAAAGGTGTTTTTAATTAGTGTATAGTGTGGCTTTCGTTGTTAATTGTGCTGTATTCTTTTCAGTTTGGATACAAGTGTCCTTCAGTGGTATTGTACTTGAAATCTTTTTTGTTGTTTATGTTGCATTTGCTACTTGTTTGTTGTACTACTTCAGCTTCTAAAGATGGCATCCATAAAAAACATATACATCAGCGACACGGAAGACCTGTATGAAAGTCTGGCTTTGCCTTGGATTTTTTCGCAGTGGATACGTCGTGAAAACTGCTATATGTTTGCACTGAAAAATGTGAAAGATCTGTGCACTGTTTGGGTAAACAAGAAGAAGGAAAGCGTTAGCATATGTGAAAAGTGTCTGGATAGATTAGAGCTATTAGGAATGGGAGCAAATGTTGGGACCATAGTAGAAGAGCTTTGGCAGTAGTTAATGAAAATGAAAAGTGAAATGAAACATCTTGAAGAGGATATTAAACAGCTAAAGGAGAGATTAGCTTATGATAAGGAGAAAGTTAATATTATAAAGAAAGAATCAAAGGATAGTTGTATATCAGTGTATGGGGACTCGATCATTAGAGGTGTGATAATAAAGTGCACAAAAGATGCTTTTCTGGTGGAACAATAAAGCAAATAACCGATGTCTTGCAGAAAAGGAAATACCAGGCATCAAAATTAGCAGTAGTTGTGGGCACAAATGACTTAGTTGGGGAGAAGAAGAATGTTGATAGAAACTTGAGGAAGTTGTTGCAGCAGGTAAAGAAGGATAGTGTTGTTGGGAAAGTCATAGGAGTGTTGCCCAGATATGATAACAGTGAATTCAGAAGAAGAGCAGAGATAATGAATAATAAGATGGCTGAGTTGTGTGAGGCAAAAGGGGTTCAATTTGTAAATCTGTGGAGTGAATTTGAAGGGAAGTTCAAATGATATAAATCTGATGGATTACATTTGAATGGGTTTGGTTTTGGGCATTTAGAAAGGCTAATGTTTTCTGAGAAGGCACAGAGTCAAGAAGCTAATGTAGCAAATGATCAGAGTCTACCTGTGAAACAGAATAGCACAAATCAAGAGGTTGTACAGCAGGAGCAAGATGGATATGAGGTTGAAGATGTGGTTGCAGCAGCACAAGGTGATGGAATGTATAAAGGTAAGGATGAGACAGGTAAGAATGGAAATCAGTCAGGATCAGAGAAATAATCCTGACTACACCTTATGCTCTTCGTGTATCTGATCACTAGATCAAATCCATGAAGAGTATAAGGTGCAGCCTAGGAAGGTGACGAGCATGGTAAAGAAAGAAAAAGTGCAGTATGAGAGGAGATTGGCTGGTCAGGCCAAGGTTAACTCGGGGGAATTTTTCTGCTATATGGCAAGCAAGAGGAAAATACTTATATCAGATTAACACTGGTCGATTGTCACGGTAGCAGATGAACAGCTGCAAAGGATATAGTGAAATTATTGAATGAGCACTTTATCAGCATATATCATACTGGTGTAAATGATCCGGTGCAATATATAGAAGAGAAGCAAGTATTAGGAGAATTGAAAGTGAAAGAAACAGTGGTGTATCAGATGTTGGTTGGGTTAGATGTGAATAAGGCTGTAGGAATAGATGCCATATCATCACGTATGCTTAAGGAATGTGCATCACAGTTGGTTATGTCCTTGACCTGTTTATTTAATGAAAGTCTTACAGTGGGTTGAATTCCTAAGGAGTGGAAAGAAAGCAAAATAGTACCACTCAACAAGCATGGTTCTAAGACAGAAGTTCTCCAACTATAGGCAAGTCTATATAACTGCAGTTGTGGTCAAGTTGTTGTAGAGATTGATAAGGAATAGAATACAGAATTGGGTTGATGGACATGGCATCTTTATGAAGGTCAGCATGGATTTGTAAAGGGTAGGTCCTGTTTCAGTAATTTACTTGCATTTTATGATAGGTGACGAGTGTGTTAGATAAGGGAGAATCATATACAGTGACATTCTTAGACTTTGCAAAAGCATTTAATAGATTACTACATGATAAGTTGGTGTACAAGCTGCAGAGGATGGGAATAGACAGTATATTGGATCAGAGATTCGCTCTCTGAACGATACCAGCAGGTTGTGTGTGATGGAGCAGTGTCTCAAAAAAGAAGGGTAACTAGTGGCATGCCCCACGGGTTCTGTTCTTGAGAACCCTGCTGTTTAACTTGTTTGTAAACGATATATCATATGGACTGACTGGGGATCTTCAGTTATTTGCTGATAATGAAAAGTTGGGAAAAATGTTATAAGTAGCACTGCTGATACTGAATCTCTTCCGGAAGATTTAAATAGACTTTTTACTTGGACAAAAGTGTGGGGTTGTAGTTTTAATATCACTAAGTGCAAGTGTTGCATTTTGGAGTGCAGAAATATAAAGCTATGTACTATATGGATGTGCTGTACTGCAGGAAGTGGATGAGATTAGAGATTTTGGAGTGATGGTTGACAGTAGACTGAAGTTTGGAGGGGATATTGCTAGTGTTGCAAAGGCTGCACACGTAGTGCTGCTATGATAAAAAGTACTCTAACATGCAAGGATAAGGAAGTGGTTGTGCCACTGTATAAGGCTCTGGTCAGACCACACTTGGACTACTGTGCTCAGTTCTGGTCAACCTCTCTCTCTCTCTCTCTCCATAGCCAGCATTCCAAACTCCCGATATTGTCTTAGTCACTCGTCTCTGGGCTCTCAACACATCACATTGGAAACCTGTCGAAGAAATGTGGATTGCAGAGTTTGGTGGATAGGAGGAAGAGAGGTGATATGATAGAGACATTTAAGTTAGTGAGAGGATTATATCAGCTTAATCAGAGGGGGATTATAAAAAAGTAGAAGGCGAGAGGGGAAGAACCAGAGATCATTCCTGGAAGTTAGGTAAAAGTGTGGGGAAGGGGGGGAATGCGAGGAGTAGATTTTTTACATGGAGAATTGTCAGTGAATGGAATGCATTACTAGAATGTGTTGTTAATGCAAGGAGTGTTAACGACTTTAAGATTCTATATAATAAATATGTTGTCAGTTGAATGAACTGTCCATGATGAGTCTGTCGACTCCACGGAGGATGTAATAATAATAATAATAATAATAATCCATTCTCTCTTTTGACACATTCTCGCTATCATGTCATTCAATACTTATGCTATTCTCCTCAACTCTGCATTATCATAAGTGGGTAACATGCCCACTATATCCCTTACAGTCTCAAACATTAACCTCAGATCTCTCGCTACCCAATTTATACTACCTCTCAGGGCCATTCTTACCAACTTTTATCATCATCTCATCCACAATTTCACCTTACTCAATTGCCATAGTCACACTCTCTATTGTTCCTCCAGGAAGCACTTGTGGCATTTTATTTTTCACTCTCCAAATCATTGAATGTCCAGATAAAGAATTTTCTCAGTGGTGAAACTACCATCATCTTATCTCCTTACCCCACTGTGCAAAGATAAGATTCATTATAATTTTATTTTTTCTTAAAAAGAAAAAAATATTGCAAATTGCATTAATTAAGAATAGTTGTGGATCATAAAGTATCATTTAAATACAGTGTGTGTGTGTGTGTGTGTACTGTATTTCTCTGTATTAATAAAATAATTATTAATTTAATCATATAATAATATCTCTTATTATTATTATTATTACGTGACACCTCCAGGGAGTCCAAAGACTTATCGAGGAGGGCACCTACTCTACAACTCTCTGTCTCCACCAATGCCATCTGTTGCCCACCACCATTAGTATTTTCACAAACAATCACAAGCATCCATGCCGGGATTCAAACCTGCAGCCTTTTGGCTGGAGAGCAGATATGCTAACCACTCGGCCAACCAGACCACCATATTATTATATTGTTATATTATTATTATTATTATTTACCAAAGAAAGATCCATATAGCTTCATTTTCCCCATGTAAAATAAATAGAAATAGGGCATATTAAAGATCCAAACTTATTTCAAAGCCGAGTGCATGTAGAAACTTGGAAATTTTTCAAATTTTGACCAGACAGTTTACAAGAATGCAATCCTCACAATTGGAGTGATGTGAAAGTATTGTTATTATTTGCCTGAATTCCATTGAGTCACATGACTCATTGTGGGAGGTCAGTACAAAGTCTATAATACTATTCCTTAAATTCATCCATATTCATTCATTCATCTTCATGTTCTCTACCTTCTCAGCAATGCATTTTATGCTCCTATACTCTCCATGCAAAAATACTACTTCTAACCTTTTTACTCACCATGCCCTTTTCAACTTCCAGGGATAGCCTCTTGTCCTTGCTCCTTCCCCCTCATTCCTACCATATGAAAAACTCTTCAGTGTTAAAATCATAATAACACATCAACAGCTTAAATGTCTGCATCACATCCACCCCACCTTTGTCTTCTATCCTCCAAACTCTGCAGTCTGCAAGCCCTCAGTCTGTTACAATAAGCAACATTATACAGTCTTGGTATCATTTTTGTTATCTGTCTCTTCATCCTCTCTAAGGTTACTTCATCCCCTTCAAATCCTGGTGACCATATCCAAGCACAAAAATCTAGAGGTGGTCAAATCAAAGTTTTTATACAATTGGAAGAGCATACTTTTATTTCTTCTAGTCAATGTTCTCCTCAACATTGACTATGAGAGATAAAAGTATGCTGGTAGCCAATGTTCTCCTGAATATTGCTGCAATTCTCTGAGATATCTTCACAACCTTTGCAATATGTCCTAGGCACTTCAATCTATCCACAATCACCCTGAGATCCCTTGCTTCCTCTTCTTCTTCCAGTATAACTCCACTAAATGAGTAGGAAGCATCCCATCTGCGGATCCCAAATTTTAAAATGTTACATTTAGTTACATTAAATTGAAGAGCAAAACATTAGCACTATTACTAATAACCCTCACAAGCTTTATATCATTTGCAAACAGCTGAACATCTCCCTAATCCGTTGACAATATCATTGACATAAAGATTGAACAGTAACGATCATATTGGAACTTTACATAAGTAAAGTTCTTTACATTACTTTACTTATGGAACTTTACTTACTTATAACCTTCCTACTCCCTGATATACAACCCCCATACATAACTCTCTGATATCTATCAGAGAGCCAATCACCAATTCAGTCCAATAATCTGATATTCAAAACTAAAAAATCAACTTGTCATGTACCCCCACCCATCAAATGCCTTTATAAAAATAAAAATATTAAAAAAAATTACAGTGTATGCCTTACCCCCCTCATCCACTCTTGTTATTCTACTGTAAAATGTTATTAGATTACTAAAACAAGAGCACGCCTTTACAATCCATGCTGGCCTGCATAAAGAATATTGATCTCATCTGCCCAATTCTTTATACGAGCTCTTACCAGTTTCTCCAAAATTTTAACAACTACAGAAGAAATACAAACAGGCCTATAGTTTGATGCATCCATTGTACTGCCACCCTTATTCAATGATACTATTTTATCTTACTCTCCTTCCATTCTCGGAATCTGTCCCATTGCAAGACATTTATTAAACAGCTAAGCTAATGGCAATCAGTTGCATAGCACATTCCTGTAAAATGTGTGGTGAAATTTTCCATCTAGGCCACCTGTCTTATTAATATTTAGACTACACAGTATTCAGAATACATAATTTTCCTTCACTTCTAACACTTCGTTACGCATTATACTTCTAGGAATAAAGCCTGCTGTAACAGGATGAAACATTAATAAAGTTATCATTTAATAGCTCAACTATGTCATCTGCTTTAGTCAGGTAATTCCTATCTCCATCATGCAAGGTAATCTTTCCACTACATCATTTTTCCTTCTGCTCGCCACATAGCAAAAAAACTCCTTGGGATTCTCCTTGGATTGCAGCATCAGTCTCTTCTTGTTCAAAATTTTCTTTCTTTACAATACTAGTCACTTTCCTATCCTGAGTGCTATATTCCTCATGCAACTGTTCTCCATCTCTCTTTATAATTTTTATAATTACAATAATCTCTTTTTCTTCTGCAATTGCCCATTTGACTCCAGATTTCTCATCTTCTCACTTGATGTATACATTATGTCATTGCATAATCAACTTTTTCTTAAGTATCTCTCATGCACTGATGATTCCTCTTCAAATTCTTTCATTCATTGTACTGATGAAAGCTGGTTTCTAAGTCTGTTACAGTGGCCTGATTTATAATTTCACATAAATTCTTTCTGTTTTGATACCTCCACATGCCTATTCATCCTGCAGGTCAGCACTCCAGGTAGGACTAATTGTGTAAGCAAAGGCAACTCTGATGCTGAAGATTGTATTCTCATAAGCTCTCGGGTCAAATTTTCAAAACTTTCCAAGTTTGTACATATATTCAGCTTTGAAATAAGGGTGGATCTTTAATATCCCCTATTTCTATTTATTTCACCTTGCCAAAATGAAGCTGTATGACACTCTTTCTTTGATAATTACTATTATGCACTGACTGAGAGTTCACTTATGAAAAAATAGAACTCTCTGACATAGAACTGTTTTGGTATTGGATAGGAGTTTTTGTCCTCTTAAGAGATCTGAAGAAACTCAATTAGTTTTAGAAACAGCTGTCAGGCCTACGAAACTTTTCTGAAAAGCATTAATAAAAGGCAACTATATGAACTCCTGGGAAATGCTCATGTCTTTCAACAAGAAAAGGCAACTCTGATGCCTAGGATTGTATTCTCATAAGCTCTCTGGTCAAATTTTTGAAATTTCAAAGTTTTTACTTACATTTGGCTTTTTATTATTAGTACAAGTATTCAGGACCATGATTTAGTCATAAGACTCATTGTGGGAGGTCCTTCTTAAACATGTTAAAGTGTATCATTCCATTCCTTGTACTTATTTACTTCATTGGTCCAACCATTCTCCATGCTAAAAAAGCCACTCCTCATCCTCTTATGCAACACCTCCATTTGTCATTTTCAAGGATGGCTCCTTGTCCTTACCCCCTTCCTCTTGTTCTACCATATGAAAGGACTCCTTAGTGTCATTCCTGCAACTACTTCTCAGCAGTTAAAATGTCTCAATCATATCACCTCTCCTTTTTCTATCTATCAAACTCTGCAGTCTACATGCCCTCAGTCTATCCTCATAGCTAACACTGCACAGTCCTGATATCATTTTTGTTATCTGCCTTGTACCTTCTCCAAGGTTAATTTATCCCCTTCAAATCCTGGTGACCAAATCTGAGAACAGTAATCCAGCTGTGGTCTGATTAGGGCTTCATATTAGTACATCTGTTATATATCTATTATAATAATATCTAATATAATATGATGATTATTTCATGTTTTTTAACAATTGTGGAATTATTCTAAGAAAATGTTATTATTATTTATTTTGTTTTGTCTTTTGAAAAAAAAAAAAAACTGTTCGAAATGAGCAGTAAACATCTCTATTTCCTAAATTCAGTGTTAACAAGTTTCCTTCAACTTTCATTCATCAAATTTCATTCATCATTTACTTTAGCCTGAAAATTAATATGATTTAATTTGTTGTATTATTTTTTAACCACCTTGCCTGCCATTATGGATCACATATGCATCCTCATACGCTTCATATCCATTATATTTCAATGTAATATCAATGGTAGTACAATTTTAATATGCACTTCGCATCCATGATAACCTTGATGTCTATAGACATCTTGGCCGGTAGCGTGGTTAATAAAAACAAAAAGGACACAGGGGATCCTGTGCAGTAAGTTAAATGACTGTTTCATGCAACTTAAGTGTTAAATAATATTATATTCATATGTAAAACAATAAAAAAAAAATAAAAACAGTGAAACAAATTTATTTTCAAAAAAATGCCTTGGATTAAATTATGCATGCACAAATGTAAGTAATACTAATTACATCGTTTTTTTTTCTTTTTTGTTTAAGGGCAGGGAAACAGTGCATAATTATCATTGCCAGTCTCATGATCTCTTTATTCAATTTTTCTACTTCTTTAGGATTACAGTCATCTTTAGAGAGATTACAACTAAGCTATGTAGATATAGTTTTTGTTAACAAAGCAGATCCAATGTGTCCAATGGAAGGTGAGTAAGATTTTTTCATTTCACACAATTGTAATAGGATATTAATTTATGGTGATTTGGAAAGTATTATTATTATCATCATCCTTATATCCTGCCATCCTTATAGAGTCAAAGTCTCATTGTCGGTGATCCCAGTATCACATATATCTCATCAAACTGTACTTGATTTACTGTCAGTACATCATTACACTCACAGGCAATGCATTCCACTCACAAGCTCTCTCTCCAAGCAAAAAGAAAATATATGCTGCCCACTTCCTGACCCCCATACCTTTTGTATACAGCTTCCAGAGATTGCCTCCTGTTCCACTCTGTGAAAGATCTCTTCACATTAATCAGTAACAACTCCTTATCAACTTAAATGTTTCAGTCATTAACCAACTCCTCCTATCAGTGAGCTTCTGCAAACCACATTTCCAAAATCTTTCTTCATATCCAACATTCCAGTGACACCAGAAACCACTTATAAGTCAGTAATCTCTAGATATTTTCCAGTATATATCCTGATCCCCTTAAAAACTAGGCAACCAAATCTTTGCACTGTAATTCATATACTATATATGATCAAAGCCTTATACAAAGGAACCATAATTTCATTGCTTCTATATCTCAGTGTTTTCTGCATGTTTTGATATTCTCACAATTTTAGCAGTGTGGCATAAATTTTAGGACTTTGTCTGTTCTTAAACTCCAGATGCTATATCTTGTTCATATTTGTAAGATATCCCCAAACAGTTATATATAATGCATCCCATCTTTACTTTCCAAATTTTGAAAGATTACACTTTACAGCACTGATCTGTCTACTCCACTCCACTTGCAGTTTATCCTGTAAAGCCATGAAATCTGTTTACTCCTCATACTTTTCCCATCCTTTACATCATCTTCAAAGAACTGAATTCTCATTTTAACAAAGAAATTAAAAAGCAGTTGTCCAGAAATAGATCCCTGTGGCACACCTGGTGACTTTCTAGAACAATGTTACTCATACACAGCTTGCTAATACTTATCAGACTGCCACTTTCCTATCCAACTCACTAGTATATTATCTGACTTCATTTAGTCTGTTCAAATCCTGCTAAAAAGCCACAATTACTATACTCATGATAGTTCCTCCAACTTTGCATCATCCACACAGAACTACATTTTGCAATTTAAATTTCTCTAGTGTGCTATCATAAAACATGGCAGGTTAAATGGAGCTCCAAACTATATGCACACTAATCTATTATCTAACCCACTGATTCCAATTTAATTACTAACTTTTAAATTGGTAATCTATCAAAGTTCTTTGAAGAATCTCGGTATACTGTTGTACGCATCTCCCTTGATGCATTTGTCGCCTTGTTGTAATATATCATTATTATTATTATCTGAGACCTCGAGAGATTCAAAGACTCAGCAAGGGAGGCTGTAAATCACCCAAACTGCTGTCATACCTTCCCTTAAATTCATCCGCACTACATGCACTCACTACCTCTAAAGGCAAACATTCCACTCACTTACTGCTCTGTGAGTGAGTGCAATAAACCTAGCTCTTACCCCTTTCTTGACTGCAAACAAACTTAGCTTCCATGGATGCCCCATGTTCTCTCCCCACCTTCCATATAATTATAATTATTATTATTATCATTTGGACTCCCTGGAGGTGTCCAAAGACTCATTGAGGGAGAATGTGCCAACACCATCGAACGATTGGGTCCCTTCTAACTACTAACCATGCTCAAACCTGCTTAACTTTTTGCGAGCCATTAGTAGCAGAGGCTCTACTAATCGACCAACCTTTGCTAGCAAAAATTTCATCAGACGATATCCTATAACACCCATTCAGCAGTTTATAGACCTATGTCATATCGCCCCCTCTTTCTCTTGTTAACCAGAGTCTGTAACCCACATAGTTTCAATCTGTCCTCGTAATCTAAATTCCATAATTCAAATATAATCTTTGTAACTGTTCTTTGTACCCTTTCCATAACTTCTTTATCCCCTTAGAACCCAGAGGCCAAATTTGTGTACAATAATCCAGGTGCAGTCTTATCAAGGCCTTATAGTCCACGCGGTTAGCCTAGTGGCTGTGCGCTTCGCAACCATATGACTGGGGAAGGAGTGTCTCAGGTTCGATTCCCGTCGAAGAGACATGAGGAATTTGAGAATCTTCCTCATCCATAGCCAAGTTAGTTGGTCTTGGGCACGGGCAGTAGGTTTTTCTGCAAGTTTATCTGGTGTTTTTCATCCTGCAAGCAGGCAAACCGGCACCATGAACACACACAGGATCTACAGCCATAAATACTTAACCCCCATGAGGGGGCTCAACTCGCCCCAATAGGGACAGGGGAGAAAAAGGGAGGAAACTCCATACGAATAAATAAATAAAGGCCTTATAAAGAGGCAAAAATGACTTCTTATCTGAATGTCTATTCTGACAATATAGCCAAATTAGCATAGCCTTTCCTTACTTAAATCATGCTAAGAGGTAGCTGACCACTTTTCTGACATATCACTTCATTATTCACCAAGTCAAGCTATCTTACTCCCAAAATATTTTTTAAACACCATTGATTAAAATATAATAATTTTGTTTAATCCTTTATCCAAGTGTGAGCAAACAAAGTTTACTCACACTTGGGTAAAAAATCCAAGACCAAGCTATCATCACTCCTATCTCAGTATCTCCCATAATGCAAAACACATCTCCTCGCATATATGTATAATGCATTAAGGGAAGGGCCACTATCCAGACCTGGCTCCAACTGGTCTCGTCAGTTGGAGCCAGGCCCAGAGTTGGAGATACCAATGCTGATAATATCATAATGCTGATATGTTTGTCAGGTATTCCATAAGTTCCATACAATTTTCTTATCAACTGATTTAAAAGCTTTTTGAAGTACAAAACACATGATCACAGGTTTCTGAAATTCTAAACATTTCTCAGTGATCTGTCAGTGAAAATATTTGTTCTATGCAGCTTCTTCTCTTTCTGAATCCACTTTGCTCATCTCTAAGTTGCTGTCAATCAAGTTGTATGATTGACAGCAACCAGTCACCAAATTCTTCTCATGACTTTTGTTTAGCTACCTCTTCCCATGACTTTTTTCCTCTTTAATCTTATAGGGCACATGCTGATTTGCTTGTTAGGAACTGTTAGAAAGAGTAAAAATCAATAATCAACAATTTTCTTCCCAATTAATTTGTTATTTATCAGGTCTTATAGTATTGGCAGATCTTGTATCTTCTTCTTCTTCTAAGGTGCTAATAGCATTAGTCCATCTATATCCTGATCTTCTGGATCTTTTCCCTACCATCATAGCACCAATTGGCAACTATAGTCCATTTTGTTTTACTGACCATACTACCTTAGATTATATCTGCTCACATATTCGTAAATGCTTACAGCATCAACTTCCTTCCTGATATCTTCATTTTTCATATGAGACATGTAAGTCATTGAATGGTATTTACCAGATTGATACCTGGGAGATTTTTCATATGGTAAAACGAGTGAAGGGGCCATTCCTTGGAAGTTGCAAAAGGAAGTAGGAAGTAAGAAATCAGTTGTTTGCATGGAGAATGGTAGGAGCATGGAATGCCTTGCTTGAGGAGATGGTGAAAGTGCAAATGTGGATGAGTTTAAGTAGTGCTATGATAGACTGTGTTGTCTAAGGTGGACCACCCAGAATGAGGCTTATGACTCCATTGAGGTCAGAAATAATAATTAATATTAGACCTCCATAGAGTGAAAAGACTCATTATGGGAGGTCAAAACTCTTACACAAAAAAAAAGATCATCAGTCCAATGGCTTAAACCCATTTAAAGTTTCTACACTCAGGCAGTTCTTTCCACTCACCAACTGCCTTCCATGCAAAGAACCTGCTTCTTACTCCCATGCACATACTCTCCTCATACAACTACTAGGGATGACCTCTTGTTCTGTCCTTGTCTCCCTCTACTCTATGAAAAATCTCCTCTATATTAACAACCCCTGGCCAACTTAAAGATTTTACTCATATCCCCTTTCTTTTGTCTTCTATTTATATAGCTCTTAAAATTGCATTCCCTCACTCTTTCTTCATTTCCCAGATTTCAAAGACCTGAAATGAGTAATGAATCTTCTCTGGAATCTCTCTAAGATATCCTTATCAGCTTGAAAACCAAGTGATCAGATCTGCACACAGTAACTGGAATCTTAAATGGAATCTGGAGACTTTTAAATAGATTAAGAACATTTTTATTGACACCTTTGTGATATGTATCTTCCACAATCTTACCAAAGTCTTCTTATGACTTTTGTCACATGTAGCTTTCTATTTACTCATAGTTTTTCTATCTTTCCACTGTATTTATAAAGATGCATGTTAATTTATTTACTATCTTGCAAAATATTATTTCTTCTTTTCCAAAACTTCCTCTTTAACTTTGTGAATCAACAATGAAGTACTCATTTTTCTGTCCTTGCAGTTATCTTCATCACATACTTCTTAGAATTTTGCCACTGGGTGTCTAAGGTCTGGTTCTTTTCAAGATCTTTTGTTTTTCTTTAATATTTGTATTTTTAAATTTGTATACAATTTTAAAATTTGTATACAAATGCTAGAAGTATAAGAAACAAGGCAGATGAAATAGTTGCACTAATTGCATCTGTTCACCCAAAAATTATTGGAATAAGTGAGACATGGTTAGAAGAGGATGACATCCTAACAGGAATAGAGATGGAAGGGTATGATGTGTTTCGTGAGGACAGAAGGGGTAAAAAGGTAGGGGGAGTGCTATTTATGATAGAGAAAGAGTTATGTCCATATAAAGTAGAGATGCAAGAGGAAAATAGTGCCAGTGGTTTTGAGGCAGTATGGTTTGAGATAGAGGTGAATGGAATCAAATACTTGGTGGGATGTTGTTAAGCCCAGGTAATGTAGATAGCAGTGATAATGAAATGTACAATGAAATTAGCCAAGTAAATAAGAAAAGGGTGATCATTATGGGTGATTTTAATTATGGCAATATAGACTGGAATGATGAGATAGCAACTGGAAGTAAAGAAAATGAGTTTCTTTAGTGTTTGAGGGATAACTACCTCAGACAGTATGTAACAGAGGGCACACGAGGATTGAGAGCCTTGGATTTCATCATCTCATCAGAGGATGTAATTATAAATGAGGTGTCAAATCATCCACCAATTGGAGAGAGTGACCATGAGGTGATTACCTGGGTGGTTGCCAGCAGTGTGTGGACATCTGTGAGAAAAGAGTGTATGTGGAACTATAAGGGAGGGTGATTATGAAGAGCTCAGGAGACAGCTTGCAGGTGTAGCGTGGAATGAGAAGTTAGCTGGAAAAGAGATCAATGCAGCTTGTGGGATTTTCAAAGACTGTTTAGTAGATGCAGTGTCTAAATGTATTCCAAGGGTGAGAAGGTTAAATAAGGTAGGTGTGAGATGGATGAATAAAGAGATTAAGCATGCAATACAGAGAAAAAGGGCATTGTGGAGGCAGCATAAGAGAAGTGGAAATAACCAATTCCATGAGGTCCACAAAGACCAAGCAAGGAGGGTGACTTGGTGAGGGTAGCTGAAGAAAGGTATGAACAGCAGTTGGCTAATGAAGCCAATAAGAATCCTTAGGAATTCTTTCGATATGTAGCCAGCAAAAGAAAGAATAATTATGGAAGAATGACATTGATTGGAGAAAATGGTATAAAGACAGCTGATGCAGAATGTGTCGTGGAGATACTTAATGAACAGTTCATAAAGATCTTTCAGTCTTCTGAATGTGACTTCATGGAGGGATTGAGAGCAGTTGATGATTGGTAGGAGAGACTGACTGTAGGTGAGCAAGAGGTGTATTGAGTTGAGTAAACTAGATGTTAATAAGGCTGTGGGGTTGATAATATATCACCACGTATTCTGAAAGAATGTGCCAGGGAGTTGACACCAACCTTAACATATTTTTTTAATATGAGTCTTGCACTTGGTCAAGTTCCTAAGGAGTGGAAGGAAGGCAAGATTGTGCCACTTCATAAAGGAGGTGATCGAACTCAAGCATCAAACTATAGACCTATCTCTGTGTTAGGTGTTGTGGTTAAGTTGTTGGAGAAGCTTGTGAGAACTAGGATTCAGAGTTGGGTTGATAACAATGGTATTATCTTTGATGGACAGCATGGATTTGCTAAAGGAAGGTCATGTTTTAGTAATCTACTTACTTATTACAATAAAGTGACTGCTTCCTTGGACAGAGGAAAGGGATACACAGTAATATACTTGGATTTTGCAAAGGCTTTTGATAGAGTACCTCATGATAGGTTGACAGTCAAACTAGAGCAGATGGGGTTGGATATTAGAATGGTGCATTGGATTGGAGACTGGCTATCTGATGGGTATCAACAAGTTGTGTATGGGGGAGCGATATCCAGGAAAAGGAAAGTCACTAGTGGAGTGCCTCAGGGGTCTGTTTTAGGTCCATTACTGTTTAACTTGTATATTAATGATATAGGTGAAGATTTGGATGGAGATATTCAGTTGTTTGCAGATGATGCAAAGTTGGGACGAACCATGATGTGTAGTGAAGATGTTGTGGCCTTACAAGAAGACTTGAATAGATTGAGTGATTGGGCAAGCAAATGGGCATGTGAGTTCAATGTTGCAAAATGTAAGGTTTTAAAATTTGGAAAACAAAGATAGGATGCAGAATTTATGCTTGGTGAGAATATATTGTTGGAGGTAGAGGAAATACGAGATCTGGGGTGGTAGTGGATAAGGATCTAAAATTTAGGGGACACATCGCCAAAATTGTGAAGACAACACAAAGGCTTCTGGGAAGGATGCAGTGTAGAAGTAGGGAGATTCTTGTTCTGTTGTATAAGGCTTTGATTAGGCCACACATGTGCCCAGATTTGGTCACTGGGTTTTCAAAAGGATGAAGAGATGTTCAAAAGGGTCCAAAGGAGACTGACTAAGGTAGTTTCTGACCTCTGGAATGTTGAGTATGAGGAAAGATTGAGAGATGTAATTTGCAGAGTCTGGTGGACAGGAGGAAGAGGGGAGATATGATAGAGACCTACAAGTTGGTAAGGAGTTGTTATAGGATCAATGCTGGAGAAGTTTTACAGAGAATAGTGGGAGATCAGGATAGAACCAGAGGTCATCCCCGGAAACTGTATAAAGAGGGTGTGAGTAGGGGAGTGAGAGGCAGGTTTTTTTTCGTGCAGAGTTGTGAATGATTGGAATGCCTTGCCTGAGAATGTGGTGTCTGCAAAGAGTTTGAATGTGTTTATAACATAGTATGATGAACTATGTGTGTGTGATAAAACGACCTCCCAGATGAGTCTTTGATTCCATGAGGTCTTGGAGTGGTAATAATAATAATAATAATATTTATATATGTGACTCTTCACCACTTCCGAAGGTGTTATACTTCGATTCTCTTTAAAAAATCTCTTACTTTTTTTTTTTTTGAATATGATGTTCATGGTGATCTCTCCCTGTATATACTCTTGTTTCTTGAACTAGCATGAAAATATCACACTGAGCAGTCAGCGATTGCAACGTAAGAAACACCATGTTTCTTACGTTGGATCATGGTGTTAGCAATGATTAGCCTCCCATTTTGAACAAAGATGCATGTGCTTGCCACATTTATTAGCTTTGCTTTTTTCCAAAATTTCCAATACATTTCTTTATGCCTGCTTTTCATTTCTCATTATTCTATTTTAGGTATCCAACAAGAACCAGCTTGTTGTACAGAACTGCTGAGTAGGGTTTACTCATAGTTTTTCTATCTTTTCTCTGTATTTATAAAGATGCATGTTAACTTATTTGTTATCTTGCAAAATATTATTTCTTGTTTTCCAAAACTTCCTCTTTAACTTTTTGAATCAACAATGAAGTGCTCATTTTTCTCTCCTTGAAATTATCTTATTATTATTATTATTATTACGGGCAACTCTATGGAGTCATTAGACTCATCGAGGGAGGCCCCAAATTATATTCATCACAACTGTTCGACATTCATACAGTATCTATCATTCCTCGCCTTAAACTCATTCACTGTCACAGCATCCACCACAGACTCTGGCAGCCCATTCCACTCATTCACCACTCTAAAAGTAAAGAACCCAGCTCTGACACCTTTACTAACCACACTTTTGCCCAGTTTCCATGGATGTCCCCTAGTCCTCCCACAACCAGTCCTGTTCTCAAAAATATCTTCTGAATTAATTTTATAGAAACCCTTCAGTAATTTGAATGTCTCAATCATATCTCCCCTTCTCCGCCTATCAACCAATTTTTGCAACCCACAAATCCTCAACCTGTTCTCATAAGGTTCATTCCACAGACCTACTATCATCTTGGTCACTCGCCTCTGGATCCTCTCCACCTCCTCCCCATCAAGAAGGAACCTAGGCGACCAAATCTGGGCACAGTAGTCGAGATGGGGGTCTTATCAAGAGGAACAATATACAGAGGAACAATAACCTGCTTGTCAACGTATTCTTCAGCAACCAAGTGATTTGATGAGCTGATTTGGCCACTTTTGCAATGTCCTCCCTAAACTTCAACTTGTTATCCACCAACACTCCTAAATCTCGTGCCACATCAATTTCCTGGAGTACAATTCCACCAATGTAGTAAACTGCTGCTAATCTTTTCACCCCAAAATGTATAACCTTACATTTTGCCACATTAAATTGACATCCATTCTCCTTAGCCCAGACCTCCAATCTATCCAAATCATCTTGCAAAATTTTGACATCATCTGCATTCAGCCCTACCCAACTTTGCATCATCCGCAAACAAATGAACTGTTCCTCTCAGATCCTTTCCTATATCATTAATGAACAAATTAAACAGCAGTGGTCCAAGAACAGATTCTTGTGGCACACCACCAGTCACAGGCCATCTTGTGGACTCTACTCCTGAATAAACCACTCTCTGATATCTCTCCATCAACCACCCTCATATCTTCATCACGTACTTAATAGAATTTTGTCACTAGGTGTCTAAGGTCTGGTTCTTTTCAAGATCTTTTGTTTTTTTACTGAGTACTTTTCAAGCCACCCCACAATGGTGTTCAGAACTTTTGAAACCAAGATTACATCCTTCAGAATCATCTTTCTTTTTAAGTCTCTGCAGATGAAACTTACATTTCATCTATTCCAGAATATATTCTTTAAAAAAAAAAAAAAAAAATATCACCTGCTATCTACTTAATTCCTTTCCATCAAGTTTTTATCAAGATATTACCCTTCACCAAAAAGGCCATGAACAGCATCACATCACATACACTAAAAACATGTGTGACATGCTTATGGATTATGAGGTGTCTGTGAATGTGTGCAGTAGCTAGCAAAAGGCAGAGCAGAAAATCATGAATGTAGTTACAGAAGCAAGCAGGGTTGATGGTACATTAGTGTGAGACAGATGATTAGGCTGACATTAACAGTAAGATAGTGGGCACGACTGGTAGTGCAGTAGTAAGAGAGAGTGTGATAGTATGCAGCAAGACAGTGAAGGTGCAACTGCATAATAGCAAGCATAAATGGCAGCAAGAAAGTGATTGAAAAGATCCATCGTATGAAGAGGGAAATGAAAGGAATTATATGAGGAAGAATGGAAGAAAGTTGGCACTTGAAAGAGGTATTGAGTGATTCAAGAGTAGCTCTGTGTGGGTATTCAGTTATTAGAGGTGTGGTGTGTGAAAAGGCACACAAGGTTTGTTTTCTTGGAAGGAAGTAGAATCAGCAGAGTGCTGGAGGCATTAGATATGAGGAGTAAGCAAGCAAAAGAGTTAATACTGGTAGTGAGAAGAAATATTTTGGTTGTGAAAAAGGAGAATGTGAGGTTGGATATCGGAAGACTTTTGTCTAGGTATCACAGCAGTGAGTTGAGGTAGCAAGCAAAGATCATGAATATATGACAGTGGAGCTAGGTTAAAAAAAAAAAAAATTAGTGTATTTTGTAAGCATGTGGGATGAATTTGAGAGATTGGCTGGAACTGCATAATGGAGATGGGCTGCAGTTAAATGGTTTTGGTGCATAAGTTGGATAGACTGTTGCTGGAAGGCAGTAAAGATGACAATGAATACAAGATATGAGGACATAAGAGATGATATAGAATAATGAAAAAATAAGGTAGAAGAGCTTGTGAATGGAGAAGTACGAGGGTGGTTTGAAAAGTTCCCTAACAATGAAAAACCAATTTATAATTTCAAAATTATTTTTATTTTTTATCATAATCTTCCTTAAGACTAATACATTTATTCCAGCGATGCTCCAGCACCATTATCCCGTCCCTGTAGTGGTTCTCACTAAGATTTGCAAAATACCCCTCTACAGCTGCAATCACCTCTTGATTCGAAGAAAAATACTGACCAGCAAGGAAGAGTTTTAGTTTTGGGAAGAGACAGAAGTCAGAGGGAGCCAAATCTGGGGGTATAGGGTGGATGTTCCAGCAATTCATAGTGCAGATCCCTTAATTTTCCCATTGCCAAAACACCTTTGTGGGTAGGTGCATTGTCCTGATGAAAGATGATTTTTTTCTTCTGCAAACTGGATCTTTTCTCACAAATTTTTTCATCTAGTCTGGTTAAAAGATCAGAATTTATCAGAACCTTTAGCCTCCCAAAAGACCAATGCCATGACCTTTCCTGTTGATAGAACCGACTTGTCTTCTCTGGCGCTGAACAACTAACTTCTGTCCAGTGTTTTGACTGCTGTTTGGATTCTAGTGTGTAATGGTGAATCCATGTCTCATCCATAGTAATAAATCGACGCACAAAATCAGTTTTATTCTTGTTAAAACGCTCCAAGCACTGTTTAGAGATTTTCATGCAAGTGCATTTTTGATCTGCTTTGAGCAGTTCTTCATGCAAAATATATCCTACACATTCTTTTGAAATGCGTATAGTCTCAATAATTTCATGTACTTTGACTTGCTGGTCATCGAATACCATATCGTGCACTTGATCAATGATTTCTGGTGTTGTTACACTTTTTGGACATCCTTCATGTAGATTCATCTTCAAAGCCGGTACAGCCATGTTTAAACTTGGCAACCTATTTCTTAATTGTCTAAAACAAAGGAGAAGAGTGCCCATAAATTTTTATGGATTTCAAACGAATTTCTTTTGGCTTTAAACCTTCTTTTACAAAGAATTTTATAACTGCACGATACTCAAATTTATCCATTTCAAGGGATACAGACAACGCTTTTCTTCAGACAGCTGTATAAAACAAACTACTTGATAGAATGGCTTGCAATTTCACTTGGATGCTTATGACAGAACGTACTAACTTTGGAAAAAAAAATCTTGCTGATAATGTTGCCATCTATGGTTGAGGCCGAGAACTTTTCAGACCGCCCTCGTAAGTAGTGTGAATGAAGAGAATGAGAGGGTAGGAACACGAGACAGACAGGGAAATGAGGATGGGAAGATCCAGATTAACAAGGAGACATTGTTTGAGAGGTGTGCATTCTGGATTTAGAAATGAATGTGTGAGTGGACAAGAAGAGTTTGAGATGGTCTGGTATATGCAGAAAGTGTATGAGTCTGTGAGAGTTTTGGGATTGTCAGTGATGAATAGGATTGTCAGGGGAGGTATGGAGAAGACCCATCTGACAAATGGTTTCCATGGGACTTATCTGAAATAAGGGAAAAGAAATAAGAGATGGCATCTGAACCTTATCTGAAACAGGGGAGTGAAATTGTTGCATTGATTGAGTTTATTCACCAAAAAGTTGTTAGAATAAGTGAGACATGGATAAAGAAGTCTCTTGATGGTAGTAGAGGAGTTATGCCCATTCACGGTGGAGATGCAAGAGACAACTACTTTAAGCAGTATGTAAAAGAGGTCATACAAAGATCAGGGATCTTAGATTTTAGCATCTCAACAGAAAATATTATTATAAATGAGATGTCAAAGCTTCCTCCAGTTGAGTGAATATAACCATATAGTGATCACTTAGGTGGTGGCCATCCTTATGAAATCTTTTGTCAGAAAGTGATATACATGTAACTATAAGGCTGGTGAGTATGATAAACTTAGGAGATGGCTTATAGCTGTATGGAATGAGGAATTGAATTTTTATTTATTTTTTAATATCTGATCAACACACAGAAGGCCAGAAGACCTATAGCACCTTAGTGCTGTATGTGGGCAAGAGGAATAGAAGAGAGGAGGAGTCTGTTCACATTTGTAAAGAGGTCAGTTGCTTGTGCCTTACTCAGAAGCTACCTGGCAATGGGAAAATATCTGAATGTGTTTCAAAAGTCAGAAGGTTAAATAAGCTAAGTGTAAAATGGATGACTGAAGAGATTAGGCATGCCAACTGCGAGAAAAAGGCATTGTGTAGGCAGCACACGATGAGGGGCAGTAATTAGTTGCTTGAAGAGCAGCCAAGAAGGTAACTCATTTGGTAAGGATAGCAAAAAGTATGAGCAACAGTTTGCTGATGAGACAAGAAAAAAAAAATTCCAGGGAGTTCTTTCAATACAAAATGTATCTGTTAAAAAGAAGAAATGCAAGTGAAAAAAATCGAAAGAATAAATGATAGCGAAAAAAGAATGAATGATGGTGAAAGTCGGACGCATGTTGGACTGAAAGTACTGAAACAAAGAAAGATAAATGAGCGTGAAAGTGAGAAGAATGATAGTGAAAGTTGGACGTATGTTGGACCGAAAGTGCAGAAACAAAGAAGGATGAATGAGAGGGAAAGTGAGAAGAGGAGGTCGAGAGTTAGAAAGTTAGACAGATTTAATGATACAGAGAATGTGTCGCGAGATTCGGAAAGTGAATTGAATTGGATGAGGCAAGAAATGAAATGTATGTGGAATGAAATTAAGAGAATTCAGGTCAAAACTATTGAAATAAATCATGATGGCATGAAGGAGTTAACGAAAGATGAGCGATTGGCGTTGTATGGTGACTCCATTATTAAAGGTGTACTAGAGAATAAAATGCACAAGGTATGTTTTCCAGGCAGTAAAATGAATAGAGTGATTGAGGCATTGGATATGAGGCAGGAGCGAGCAAAAGAGTTAATTGTATTAATTGGTTCAAATGATTTGAGTGAGAACAAAGAGCATGTCAGAATCAATGTCAAGAGGCTGCTTGGAAAGATAAAAGAGAATAGTGTGACAGGAAGGGTAGTCAGTGTGTTGCCTAGGTATGATTGTGGTGAAATAAGGCGGAGAGCAAGGATTATGAATGATATTCTGGCTGAAATGTGTGAGGAGATGGGAGTACAGTTTGTTAATGTGTGGAATGAGTTTGAGGGACGAAGTGAGCTGTATGGGAGCGATGGACTGCATTTGAGTGGTTATGGTGTGAGTCGCTTGGAGAGAGACTGCTGCTGGAAGGTAGAGATGTGAATAGAGAGAATGAATCAGATCGAGAGAGGGAGTGATGTGGAAGAGCAGGAGAGTAAGACAGGAGAGATTGAAGAAGTGGAAATGAATGGGGAAGTGAGTGGTATGAGTATAGAAAATGAGAGAATGGGTGTGCAAGAGGAGCAGTGAAACGGGGAGACTCAGGGTAGACAGGGGTACACAGCGTGAGAAAGGTGGATGCTCCAAGAGGAGGTGACAGCATGTATAGGCAGGAAAGGAATGGGATGACCAGGGATCAAGAGGAAACAGATGAAATTGAAAAGAGTTCTAAAATGAAGAAGCAGAAAGAGAAATGGCCCCAGTCCAGCATGGAGAGATCACATCGAATGAGTGGTATCAGTGGAACTAGCTGTAGATCCAGAAATGAGCTGTGGCGTTTGTATACCAATGCTAGAAGTATAAGAAACAAGGCGGATGAAATGGTTGCATTAATTGCGTCTGTTCACCCAAAGATTGTCGGAATAAGTGAGACATGATTAGATGAGGACGACATCCTGACAGGAATAGAGATGGAAGGGTAGGATATGTTTCGTGAGGATAAAAGGGGTAAAAAGGGAGGAGGAGTACTATTGATGATAGAGAAAGAGTTATGTCCATACAAGGTAGAGATAGAAGAGGGAAATAGGGCCAGTGGTTTTGAGGCAGTATGGTGTGAGATAGAGGTGAACAGAATCAAATACTTGGTGGATGTTGTTATAGACCTGGTAATGTGGATGGTGGTGATAGTAAAATGTATAGTCAAATAAGCCAAGCAAATAAGAAAAGGGTGATCATTGTGGGTGATTTTAATTATGGCAATATAGACTGGGAAGAGATAGCAACTGGAAGTAAAGAAAATGAGTTTCTTGAGTTTTTGAGGGACAACTACCTCAGACAGTATGTAACAGAGGGCACACAAGGATTGAGGGTCTTGGATTTGGTCATCTCATCGGAGGATGTGATTGTAAATGAGGTGTCAAATCATGCACCAATTGGTGAGAGTGACCATGAGGTGATTACCTGGGTGGTTGCCAGCAGTGCAAGGACCCCTGTGAAAAAAGGGTATATGTGGAATTACAAGGGGGGGGGGTGATTATGAAGAGCTCAGGAGACAGCTTGCAGGTGTAGCATGGAATGAGGAGTTAGCTGGAAAAGAGATCAATGCAGCTTGGGGGATTTTCAAAAACTATTTAGTAAATGCAATGTCTAAATGTATTCCAAAGGTGAGAAGGTTAAATAAGGTAGGTGTGAGATTGATGAAAAAAGAGATTAAGCATGCAATACAGAGAAAAAGGACATTGTGGAGGCAGCATAAGAGAAGTGGAAGTAACCAATTTCATGAGGTCTACAAAGACCAGGCAAGGAGGGTGACTTGGTTGGTGAGAGTAGCTAAAGAGAGGTATGAACAGCAGTTAGCTAATGAAGCCAAAAAGAATCCTAGGGAGTTCTTTCGATATTTAGCCAGCAAATGAAAGAATAATTATGGAAGGATGACATTGATTGGAGGAAATGGTATAAAGACAGCTGATGCAGAATGTGTGGTGGAGATACTTAATGAGCAGTTCATAAAGATCTTTCAATCTTGTGAATGTGACTTCATGGACAGATTGAGAGCAGTTGATGATGGGGAGGAGAGACTGACTGTAAGTGAGCAAGAGGTGTTTGGGGAGTTGAGTAAACTAGATGTAAATAAGGCTGTGGGACTTGATAATATATCACTGCATATTCTGAAGGAATGTGCCAGAGAGTTGACACCTGCCTTGACATATTTTTTTAATACGAGTCTTGCACTTGGTCAAGTTCCTAAAGAGTGGAAGGAGGGCAATATTGTGCCACTTCATAAAGGTGGTGATCGAACTCAAGCATCAAACTATGGGCCTATCTCTGTGTCAGCTGTTGTGGTTAAGTTGTTGGAGAAGCTTGTGAGAACTAGGATCCAGAGTTGGGTTGATAACAATGGTATAATCTTTGATGGACAGCATGGATTTGCTAAAGGGAGGTCATGTTTTAGTAATCTACTTACTTATTACAATAAAGTGACTGCTTCCTTGGACAGAGGAGAAGGATACACAGTAATATACTTGGATTTCGCAAAGGCTTTTGATAGAGTACCTCATGATAAGTTGACATTCAAACTAGAGTAGATGGGGTTGGATATTAGATTAGTGCATTGGATTGGAGACTGGCTATCTGATAGGTATCAACAAGTTGTGTATGGGGGAGCGATATCCAGGAAAAGGAAAGTCACTAGTGGAGTGCCTCAGGGGGTCTGTTTCAGGGCCATTACTGTTTAACTTGTATATTAATTATATTGGTGAAGATTTGGATGGATGTATTCAGTTGTTTGCAGATGATGCAAAGTTGGGACGAACCATGAAGTGTAGTGAAGATGTTGTGGCCTTACAGGAAGACTTGAATAGATTGAGTGATTGTGCATGAAAATGGGGATGTGAGTTCAATGTTGCCAAATGTAAGGTTTTAAAATTTGCAAAACAAAGATGGGATGCAGAATTTATGCTTGGTGAGAATATATTGTTGGAGGTAGAGGAAATACGAGATCTAGGGGTGATAGTGGATTATGATCTAAAATTTAGGGGACACATCGCCAAAATTGTGAAGACAACACAAAGACTTCTGGGAATGATGTGGAGGACACTGACGTGTAGAAGTAGGGAGATTCTTGTTCTGTTGTATAAGGCTTTGATTAGGCCACACATTGACTATTGTGCCCAGATTTGGTCACTGGGTTTTCAGAAGGATGAAGGGATGTTGGAAAGGGTCTAAAGGTGACCGAGTAAAGTAGTTTCTGACCTCTGGAATGTTGAGTATGGGGAAAGATTGAGAAGATGTAATTTGGAGTTTGGTGGAGAGAAGGAAGAGGTGAGATATGATAGAGACCTACAAGTTGGTAAGGGGTTGTTATGAGATCAATGGTGCAGAAGTTCTTCAGAGAATAGTGGGAGATCAGGGGAGAACCAGAGGTCATCCCTGGAAACTGTATAAAGAGGGTGTGAGTATGGGAGTGACAGGCAGGTTTTTTTCATGCAGAGTTGTGAATGATTGGAATGCCTTGTTTGAGAGTATGGTGTCTGCAAGGAGTTTGAGTGTGTTTAAGACACGGTATGATGAGATGTGTGTGTGATAAAAGGACCTCTCAGATGAGTCTTTGACTCTATGAGGTCTTGGGAAATAATAATAATAACAAGGTAACAAATTCATTGGAAAATTCATGCACAGTGATATATTTAGATTTTGTAAAGGCCCTTGATGAATAGTCACATTGACAAGCTAGTGATTAAACTAGAAAGGATGGGGTTGGATAGTAGATTAATGATTGGAGATTAGTTGTCTGGTATCAGCAAGTTATGTATGAGAGAGAGCAGTATCCCAGAATGGAACATCACTAGTGTTGTGCCCGAAGGGTTTGCTTTACAGCCATTAATATGTAATCTGTATGTTAATGATATTGTGAAAGATTTGAATGGCAGTATGTAGTTTTTTGCAGATGGTACAAAGTTGGCTAGAACTATGAAGAGTAGAGCAGATGCCATAGTTCTGCAAGAGGACTTCAATAGACTGCTGAATTATTATTATTATACAGAGGTTAATTTATCAGCAAGTGCTGGCAAGCACACTATTTAGATGCTCCCATACTTTAAGTTGTAGAGTTTTTACTTGTGGATTAAAATTCAAAGTGTATCAATGAATTCCACTTGTCAAGCCAAACATATTGATGTAAAAATGTATCTGTTAAGTAATAAGTAAGTTATATAAGTTTCAAAGTTTGAAGTATACAGTGGTCAGCTACACTACAGGAGAACAAAGGAAATCACCATTTTAGTAGTCACACCAGGATCACCAAAACCAGAAAGATGAAGTGCTATAAATGCCAAGAAGACTTAAAGGAGGAAGAAAACCACATAAAATGTAGGTACTGCCAGAGAAATATGCATTTTCTCTCTTTGGGATTGTCTGTGGCTACTTGGCAGCGAAAATCGAATGTGAAACGTGGTAAAAGTGCCGACACTGGAGAGAAAACAAAGGAATGTAGCCTTCAACAGCAGGCAAGAAACAGCTGATGCAATAAACAACAGCAGGCAGCAAACAGCTAAAGCAGCACACAACAGCAGGTGGTAAACAGCTAAAGCAGCAATCAACAGCAGAGGAAATGAAAAACAAAGAGTACAATAACAGAAAACTCAAGTGAGACCACTTTGAATGTATTACTAGAAAATAGATTCCAAAACCTAAAAGACTGTTTAATCACATTTGTTGGAGTGAAAAACATACTGCACAAATTATTGAAAAATTCAACCAATATCAGGAATTTATTAAATTTAAAACAATTCTTTAGAAGATGTATTGCAAATCATTAGAGAAATTAAAAACAGTTAAAGAGCTAATGGAAAAACAGTATAACTTAATTAAAGAGACAACAGAATTACAGCAAGAACTAAATTCTTTAAAACATCACTACGAATTCCTAAACCAGCAACAGTATAAAAATGATATCCTCACAAATGGTCTCCCAGAAATTGCAACTGAATATTTAAAAGACATGGTAATTTAACTAAGCCAGAAAATTGGTGCACCCATGGAATCAAAAGATATCCAGTTGGTTCATCGATTACCTCATAAAAGGAAAAGAGAAAGTTTTCCCCAAACTCCCCCTCCCATCGTGGTGATTCACTAAAAGCCTGACAAAAGTTAACCTCATAAAAGTTGGCAGGATTAAGAAACCAGTAGCCAAGGATATCTGAATGGAACTCACAATAATACCCCAATCTACATGTCCGAGTATTTAACACAGTATTATCAGAAACTCTTCTACTATACAAGGAGAGTAAAAATAGAAAAAATTACCCATTTATATGGATAAGAGACAGCAAAATATTAAAAAAGAATCAGAAACTTAAAAAAGAAACAAGATGCAAAGCCAATCCAAATAAAATTCGTAGATCTCAAAAGGCTGCCATATTAAAAATAACAGTGATGAGTCATAAAGAAGGGAACAACATACCAACCTACATGAACGCAGACCACCAAGCAATTGACATGACAGTTGCCACATTCTAAACTCAAAACAGAACAAAATCAAGTGACTACCCCAAAAAAAGGACTCACTATTCTTCATATCAACATCAGGAGCATTCAAAAATACTGGCTGACCCTGCAAGCTTATCTGAAGGAAGATATAGATAACATAGATATTTTTGTATTAACAGAAGTATCCACAACAAACAAACAGGCAACCATTTACCAAATGCAGAACTTTCAACAACATAAACACTGCAGACAAACTAAACAAGGTGGTATTATAATAATATTTAGAAACATAAACTGGAAGTAATAGAAATAAACTATAAATTAGAATTTGCAGAAATTCGAAGTTAAAAATATCAAACAAGAGAAATCCTTGATATTAAATGCAACATACAGACCACCCAATTTAAGCACCACAAAATTTCTTGATGATTTATACAGATGGCTTTCTACCACGGAAGAATGTGCCTCAGAACACCTGATAATATTAGCTGATATAAATATAAACATTATAAACATAAATAATAACACAGCATAATACCTAGACCTCCTATCAGTATATACCATAACCCCATCCACATAGTCATATTCACGAGAAGAGATAGTAAAAAATACAATCACCTCATCCTATATTGACCACTTGAATATAGGCCCCTCCAAACAGCTGTACAGCAGCCATCATAATTTGTAAACTGACAGGCCATTATCACTGCACTACTGTTGCACACTGAACCAGAACCCTTAAAACTTGCTGAGACTACAAAACAGTATAAGAGCATCATAAGTGAAACTATAGTAAATGACGAAATCCAAAAAACAGACTGGATGCAGATAGCATCTTCAGACTCTGCTGATGCTGTGTATACTAATCTTAAACTTCATTTAATAAAATATATAACAAAGCATTAACAAAAATAAAAATACACTCCCAAACCAAATGTAATCCATGGATAACAGACAACGTATATGGAAACAACTTAAGAGGTCACCTAACAACACCGTTTTACAAGCTGAATACAAAAGAACACGGAATCTCTTAACAACACAGATTAGGACTGCAAAAAGAAAGTATTATAGAAACAAATTAACAACAGCTCATAACAGCATAAAGGAAACCTGTCACCTGATCAATGAAATGCATGACAATATACATAAAACAACTGCCTCAGAAACAATGAAACACAGCTTTGCTTGCGAGCCCAAATCCCTCAAACAGTTGGCAAAAACTTTAATCAGCACTTTGTGAACTCTTTCCAAAAACTTCAGGAAACATTCTCTCCTCACACAAAAGAAATATTCTCCACTAGAACCAGGAGCAACCCAGTCAGTGTGGTTCCCCACAGGAGAATTCAACTAACCTATGTCCACTTATACTAAAACTGTTAAATAAAATCTTCAAAATGGGGCATGTATCTGAAACACTGAAGACTGCATTAATCACTCCCATACATAAACATTGAAAAAGAAACATCATCATCATCAAATTCCTGCCATGTACCTCAAGGAGGTGTACAGGATATGATAGTACCACATGAAAAATTTACATCATTAATAACTTCCTATCTACAATTTTCTTCCAAATCAGTCGGTTACTTGTCAAGACTCCAACATTATCAGATCTTATATTTCTATCGTCTAAGGCACTTTGTACTGTATCAATCCATTTATATCTTGGTCTTCCTCTGGGTCGTTTTCCTACCAACCTGGCAGAGAACACTTGTTTTGCTAATCTTTCCTTGCCCATTCTGTTTAAGTGACCATACCACCTGAGATTAGCTCTGCTAACACATTCCTGGATGCTGACAATGTTAAGTTCTTTCCTAATATCCTCGTTTTTAATATGATATTGTCATTGATGTTCATGCCTCTAATCTTTCTTAGGACTCTCATATCTGTGGTTTCTAGTCTTTCGTCAAGTGTTTTACTTCTGACCCAGCTCTCAGATCCATAAGTTAAAACTGGTTTGAACACTGTCTTGTATACAGCTAATTTAGTGTTCTGACTAATTTCTCTCTTATTCCATATGAATTTATTCAATTGACTTCCTACCACCCCAGCTTTCTTGATTCTGTTGTCTATTTCCATATTTAATTTACCATCTTCACTAAAAATCGTGCCTAAGTAGTTGAAATGTTTTACTTGTTCCACAGGTTATCCATTCACAACGCAGTTGACATTTTCAACGATTCTGCATATTTTCATTGTCTTTGTCTTTTTAATGCAACCTTCATACCATATCTGTTACAACAGTTATTCAATTTAGTCAGGGAATCTTGCAGACTTGTAGCTCGTCTGCATAAAGCAAAGAGCTGACATTAACATCTCCAATTTTGATATCACTTTTAATACCACTTTCCTTCATAATATGATCCATATAAATAACGAATAACAGAGGGGATAATGTACATCCTTGTCTCACACCAGATTTAACATTAAACCACCTTCCTTACTTCTTTCAATCCTAACTGCTGATTTACAACTCAATTATATCAATCTAAGTATTGCTTGATATAATGCCCCATTGACACCATATAACTGTAGTATTTCGAATAGCTTCTCTCTTGGCACCTTGTCATATGCCTTTTCCAGCTCTACAAAACTTAAATACAGATCTTTGTTATATTCCCATGATTTATCGTCTATTTGTTGTAAAGTGAGGATCTGATCCTGACAGCCTCTATTTGGCCTGAATCCAGCTTGTTCTTCCACAATTCTTCTCAATCATTTCTCAAGTATACTAGCATAAATCTTATCAGGAACACTCAGTAGGGAAATACGTCTGTAATTCTCACATTCAGTTTTGTTTCCCTTTTTATAAATGGGTACTATGAGAGCTCTACTCCAATCATCGGGAATTCGTCCCGCTGTCCACGCCTTCTGAAGTATGCAGTGCAGCCACTGTAAGACTTTTATACTACCATACGTAAGCATTTCTGGTCGAATATCATCTACTCTTGCTGCCTTTCCACATTTCAAGCCTTTGATGGCCTTTTCTACTTCAAGTATGGATATGTATTCCTGACTGTATGCCTGTCAAGTGTTTTTTACCACTGTGCTATCACTGCTTGTTTCATTTAGCAGTTTTTCAAAGTAATTACTCCATACTTCAAGGATATGTTTTTCTCCTGTTTTTCATGTTACCTTTATCATCTCTAATTTCTTTTACAGCATTCTTTCTTCCATTTTTGAGCTTCTTCAACAACCTCCAAAATATTTTGCTACCTTCATGATATTTATTTTCTATGTGCTTGCCAAAGTCCTCCCATGACTTTTGTTTAGCTAGTTTTACTAAGTGTTTAGCTTTCTTACATTTGTCTAAGTGCACAAGCTGACTTATTTGACAGGAATTTTTTATATTCTTTCTTCTTTTCCTTCACTGCCTCTTTTATTTTCTGTATACACCATGGAGTTCTGATTTTTCTATCCTTGCAGACAATCTCACCACATATCTCTCTGGCTGAATCAATCGGGGGTTTTCTTCAAGGTTCGCCACCGAATCTCCAAGGTTTGGTTCCTGTTCTCAAACTCTTTCATTTTTTCTTCAATAATCTTTGTGTATTTTAGTCTACAGTTCACATCTGAGAGCTGCTCAACTTTTATTCGCTTTAAATAAACTTTCTTACATGTTATTCTTTTCAATATGAAATTCAATTTTATCCTGCTCAAGACTAAATAGTGATCACTTCCAATTTCAAATCCTCTGTACACTCTGGTGTCCTGCACCAGGGAGAAAACATCATTATCAACAATATCATAGTCAACGAGACTTTTCTTATTCCTTGCCTCTTCTCTCCATGTGAATTTGTGCACATTTTTATGTTGGAACATGGTGTTAGTAATAACCAGTCCATGTCCTGAGCAGAAATCCAACAGGTATTTGCCATTATTATTAGGTTTGCTATTTTCTCCAAATTTTCCCAAAATATTTTTGTATGTCTGACAATCACTTCCTACTCTGCTATTTAGATCCCCAACAAGGACCAACTTTTCCATTTTCATTGTGTCAGTAGCTTTCTCTAGAGCCATGAAAAATTCTTCCACTTCTACCTTAGTAGAGCCTTCTGTGGGACCATAGGCACAAATAAGTCTCATTGTCCAGTTTTCCATTCTGATATTTTCCCATATCACTCTATTTGAGACTGCCTGCCATTCAAGAAGATTAGCCTCGTATTTAGTGTTGAATACTATGGCTACTCGTTCTTTTCCTTGATTTTCATTGCCTGAATATAATATTTTGTATTTATTGCTCAGAAAGATCTCACCAGTTTTTGTCTTTTTTGTTTCAGTCACCTCTATTATGTCGATCTGGTACTTATCTAATTCCTCAGCTAGCTCCATTTCTTTGCCATTCAGGCTTCTTATGTTGATAGTACCGATCTTCAACTCTGGCGATATTGATTTGTGGTGTGTTTTAGGGTTTGTTCCAGTAGCTGACTTTTCACTGTTCGCCCTGGTTCCCTGGCGAAAACAACGGGGCTTTTGTTTAACTGGGCGACGCCCCAGCCGGCATGAAATTTTGTCATGTTGTAACATCATTTTGTATTTTGGTTTAAGCCAATAAGAATACAATTTGGTCGGCTAAATCCCAAATGTTAGCCCATCCTCGTTCGTTCAGTATCCAGGTAGACATACAAAAGGGTGCGCCACGAGAAGGTGAGGTTTGGACATTAGGTCAGAAGCCCTGGTCGATTCTCCGCATTCCTTTGGCTGTGTGGAGGTGTCCTCTCAGTTATACAGCTTTGACCCTTAAGCACCCATTATAAGTAATTATACTTATAATGGGTGCTTATACCTATTGTAATCAACGAAATCATGGAGTGCACTGTATATTGCAAACTCTTCACATACATTGAAAAATTCTGAATCATCCTAAAAACACAATATGCTTTCAAAAAATAAAGGAACAGCAATCCTCCTGGAAGATTGCACAGACCTAATAAACGCTACATTAGATAAAAACAGAATAGTATGAGTCTTTTTTATTGACCTAATAAAAGTGTTTGACACACTAACACATAAAACCTTGTTGAACAAACTAAAACATTTTGGAATCGGAGGTTGTCTACTCTAGTGGTTCAAAGCGTACATGAAAAATGGAAAGCGCATCACTTGTATAGGATTGGCACACAGCAAAGATGTATTGGTCCTTTTGGAGTACCACAAGGAGCTGGTCTATCTCCCATTCTGTTTAACATACACACACACGATATTAGCTATCTATCCCTAAAAAGTAATATCTTCCAGTATGCAGATGACATGGCCATAGTATTCATTCACAATAACGCAAATATAGCTTAAACAAATATGCAGTACAACAACATTCTGATTACTAGCTGGCTAACTGAAAACAGCATATATATAAACCCTGAAAAAACAAAGCTAATAATATTTGAAAAACCCCCAGACCTTGCCCTTAGAAACAAAATATCTCACTATCTGACATCCATCCTCCTATACACAAAGCGCTGATCCTAAAACCACAACCATCACACATGTGAAAACAACACGTTATCTCAGACTTCACTTCAATGCTGATCAAAGTTGTAATAGCCACACAAAATATCCACAACAAACTCACGATCATATCAAGCAAATTATATCGATTAAAAGACATCGCTCCAATAATTCTAATCTATAAAACATTATATGAAAACAATTTAAGATACGCATTCTGTGCAGACTACAAACTTAACAGATTATAATTGTTGCAAAATAAAATGCTGAAACTGATATTCTGGGAATGAGAACAGTTCACACTTATACGAGCAGCAAGAACAGAAAACAAAATATTTACGGTGAAACACTTATGCCACTACACACTCATGCTAAAACATTACTTCAATTCAACTTACAGTGTTACCAAAACAACATATCAGATAACAAGACCACAGTTAATAAATTACATAACATACAGAGTCCGTCAAAAAAATGTATACACACTTTAACAGATGTCATCTATGGACTTTTTTACAAAGTTGGATCAAATTACATAGCGATGTGTAGTAAGATGTGCTCTCAAAAGATGTCATTACTCACATGAATACTAGCATCAACACGTGACTGGTAGGACAGTCAAACAAAATGGCCGAGGTACGATTGTCGTTCGAGGAACGCAAGACCATTTTAAAATGGTATTTCAAATTTGAGAATGTTTTTGAAGTTCAAAGACAATGGGCGGGCGTGAGTTTGCAACACGGCCTCTAACACGCCTGACAATTGCATGTATTCTTGATAAGTTTGAGACCCATGGTACCGTGTGTGATGTGCACAAGGGAAGATCTGGGAGGCCTCACACAGCAACGTCCTGCTTCCTTGGCTGTGGTGTTGAAACAGTTTACATGCCCGCCACAGAAGTCTACCACACAATGTGCACATGAGACAGAAGTTAGTAGTGCAAGCATATGGCACATTCTTAAAGCAGCTAAATGGAAAGTTTATATCCCGATTATTACATGCAATGAATGAAGATGATCCTGATCAAAGAATGTAGTATTGTGAGTGGTTTCAACACATGGTAGATGAGGATGAGGAGTTTATGAGGAAGATGGTTTGGTCTGATGAATCACAATTTAAGCTTAATGGAACAGTAAGTAGGCACAGTGAGTAGGCATAATGCCGGCAAAGGTTGGTCGATTGGTAGCGCCTCTGCTACTAATGGCTCAGTTAAGTAAGTTTGAGTGAGGTTAGTAGTTGGAAGGGGGACAATCGTTCGATGCTGTTGGCACACTCTCCCTCGATGAGTCTTTGGACTCCCTGGAGGTATCAAATAATAATTATAATAATAATTGTGTTTACTGGGCTCCAGAAAATCCAGGCGTTCATGTGGACAAGGCAGTCAATTTACCGTTACTCAATGTCTGGTGTGGATTGTCATCTAGGGGTTTAATAGGACCATCTTCTTTGAAGGTACTGTTACTGGTGTACCTAGACATGCTACACAGATTTATTTTACCTGCCATTCATGCACTTTATGGGAATGATCAATTTCTCTTCCAACAAGATGGCACACCACCAAACTACCACCACGACATGTGAGCTTACCTTGATGAAAGTTTCCAGGGACAATGGATAGGACAAAGAGGTGCAGTTGAGTCCCCCCCCCCATACGTTCTCCTGATTTAACACCCTTGGACTTCTACCTCTGGTGGTGGGGGGGGACTCTAAAGGATGTAGTGTATCATAGAAAACCAGCTACACTGGTGGCCCTTCAGAAAGAAATTGAAACAGCATGCGCAGTAATCCACTGGACACTTTGGCCAATGTTGCCCAAGCAGTAGTTCGCCATAATAATAAGTGTCTGGATGCAAATGGTAACCACTTTGAGCACCTCATGTAATTGTAGAAGTCAAAGGTAACTTGTATTCATCCCTCGATGTCTGTATAAATTTAGTATTACGATTTTTGTACAGGTTTTTCTTTTGCTGAAGTATGTATACATTTTTTTGACAGACTCTGTATAAGTAGTATAAGTATAATAACCACTATGAAAAAGCCACCCGAAGCTTCTACATACCTGACATGATCAATAAATTGCCATTCAATGAGAGAAACTCAGTTACCTACAGAGAGTTGAAACAGGTGGTATATAAATCTTATAGTAATACTGAAAATTAGAGGGAAATTACACACACAAACCAATAACGAACTCCTCACAAACACCATTACAATGACACAAACACCATATCCACATCCAAGTTTCCCCCCCCCCACTTCAGAAAAGTTAAACCATGCTCATGCAGTGGTAGTCCATGGGCATAAGTACTTGCCTCTACATGTTAACCGGAAATAAGCATATATATATATATAAGTTTCCAAGCACACACACATATAAACAGTTAAACCTACACCTGATTCATGACAGGAACTGAAACAAATCCATGAAACCACCGCCATCTATCATCTTCCTCAGATATGCTCTGAAGAAGCTTCGAGGAAGAAAGCCGAAATGCCACCAATACATACAAACAAGTATATCAAAAAGAATGTTCTCAGTAACTTGCATACTGAATTTTTGTAGAGGAGCAAAACAGCTATATTAAATACAGAATCTATAAAAAAAAGTATATTGAAAGAAAAACACAAAAGACAAAATGCAGAAAAATTATGTTTATTAATATAAAATCATTCCATTATTATTATTACTATTTAATACTATTGAACTGTGTGTTGTATTACTACATTATATAATGAATTGTATGCATATTCATGCCAATCCATATATAAATATGATGGATAAATATTTAATTAGTTTTTAAAAAATGTATAATTATATTTATAAATAATTAAGTAATTAAGTAAATAATATATATATGTAAATACTCTGTATAATAATAAACCTGTCTGTGCTGTTAGCCTATTGGCCGTGCATTTCACAACCATATGCCTGGGGAAGGAGTGTCCTAGGTTCGATTCCTGTCGGTGATGTGAGGAGCTGAAGAATCTTCCTCAGCCATAGCCAAGTTAGCTGGTCTTGGGCATGGACAGTGGGGTTTTCCTCAGTTTATCCTGGAGGTTTCATCCCGCAAAGCAGGCAAACCAGCTTTGAGAACTCAACATTACAGGACATAGGATACACCTGGGCATAGGGCTGACCACCTTATCCTGTGAGGTTTGAGGTCCAATGATTAATATACCCTCGACACCGCAAGGTAAAAGAAGGTATAAAGAAGATGAGATGAAATGAGATAATAAACCTTGTCATTGTCAAAAAAAAAAAAAATTATACCTCATCTCCATGGAATCTAGAGACCCATCGTGGGAGATCCATACTAACTTTTATACACATAAAAGTAATCATACATCTCCTTAAACTCATTCACTTTCAGGGAACTCACACCTAATTCTGGCAATCCATTCCATTTGTTCATCGCTCTCTATGCAAAATATCTAGACTGCACACCCTGACTAACCATTCTGTTACACAACTTCCACCGATGACCTCCGATTCTCTGACTATTTTGTCATATATTGACAAATTTCCTTTATATCAATTTTATAAAATCCCTTTAATATCCTGTAAGTTTCTGTCAAGCCTCCTCTGTTCCACCTATCAAATAAACTTTATAACCCACAACCTATCCTCATAAGGAGCATTCCACAGACCTGTCACCAATTTGGTCACTCATCTCTTAATCCTCTCCACCATCACCTGATCTGTGAGAAACCCAGGTGACCAAATCTGTGTACAGTGGTCAAGATGTGGACAAATCGCCTTATAAAGAGGAATAATAACTTCGATATCTTTACTTGTTAGCCTGTTTTTCAATATCCAAGTAATCCTTTGAAATATATTTACAACTAAAATATATTTAACAACAAATATATTTAATAACTTTTTCAGTATACCCCCTCTGAACTTCTGCTCTCTGCTCACCATTATCCCCAGATCTCTTCCCTCATCAATTTCTAGGAAGGTAAGAGATATTTTTGTAATTCTGCACCATCAATATGACACACCACATATAACCTTTTCAACCTGAAGTGTATAACTTTATATTTTACAACATTAGATTAGCAATCAGTATCCTTTGCCCACAATATCAATTTATTTATATCATCCTGCAGGATATTTGCCTCACCTATCTACTATTGTTCTCCTCAGATTTGCATCGTCAGCAAACTGAACATTCCCCCCCCCCCTAAATCTTTTCCTGTGTCATTGATTTTCCTAGATTTTACTCCACTGTATATTAATCTCTGATGTCTGTCAGCCACCTGCTATCCATGCTACTAGCTTTATATCCATTCCCATTTGCTTCAACTTTTGCAATAGTTTTGCATATGATATTCTGCGAAATGCCTTTGCGAAGTTCAACAGTATCATGGTGTAGCCATTTCCTTTATCCAATTCTGCTTTCACTTTATTATAAAATGTGAATAAATTACTAATTTATTATTATTATTATTATTATTCCGGGCAACTCCAAGCAGTCGACAGACTCATTGAGGGAGGCCCTAACATCATGTCAAGAACAACTATTCGACATTCACACAGTATCTATCATACCTTGCCTTGAACTCATTCACGGTCGTAGTACCCACAACAGACTCTGGCAGCTTATTCCACTCATTCACCACTCTCCAAGTAAAAAAAAAACCTAGCTCTAACACTCTTGTCAACCACATTCTTGCCCAGCTTCCATGCATGGCCCCTAGGCCTCTCACCACCAGTCCTATTTTCAAAAATATCTTCTGGATTCATCTTATAGAAACCCTTCAGTAATTTGAATGTCTCAATCATATCACCCCTCTTCCACCTATTGACCAATTTCTGTAACCCTCAAATCTTCAACCTATTCTCATAAGGTTCATTCCACAGACCTGCTATCAACTTGGTCACTCGTCTCTGGATCCTCTCCACTTCCTCCCCATCACGAAGAAACCCTGGTGCCCATAACTGGGCACAGTAGTCCAGATGGAGTCTTATCAAGGCTTGATACAGAGAAACAACAACTTGTTTGTCTCTGCATGTTAAAGTATTTTTCAGAAGCCAAGTGATTTGATGAGCTGATTTAGCCACGTTTATAATGTGCCCCCCCTAAACTTCAATTCCCTATCCACCAACACTCCCATTGATGAATCCCTGGCCTCATCAATCTCCTGGAGTATGGTTCCACCAATGTGATATACTGCTGCTATTCTTTTCACCCAAAGTGCATAACCTTACACTTTGCCACATTAAATTAACATCCGTATTTTCTAGCCCAGTCCTCCAAACTATCCAAATCATCCTGTAAAATTTTGACATCCTGTGCACTCACAATTGCTCTACCCAACTTTGCAAACAAGTGAACACTTCCTCTCAGATCCTTACCTATATCATTGATGAACAAATTGAAAAGCAGTGGTCCAAGAACAGACCACTCCACTAGTCACAAGCTGTCTTTTAGACTCCACTCCTGAATAAACCACTCTCTGGTATCTCTCCATCAACCACCCTCCTATCCATCTCCATCTGCTCCAGTTTACTGATTAGGGTTCCATGTGGTATCCTGTCAAAGGCCTTGGCAAGGTCCAGTAGAATCACTGTAAACCCATTACCCTTATCCAGTTCAGCCGTCACTGTGTTATAAAACGTGAGAAAGTTACTGAGGCATGATATACCCTTCACAAAACCATGTTGTTCCCCATACAATATCCCATTTTCATCTATCCAATCTTGTATTCTTTCCTTGACTAATTTCTCTAAGACCTCGACGATGATTCCTGATATGCTAATCGGTCGGTAATTTACAACAGCAGTCTTGGAACCACCTTTATGCAATAGAACTATTTTCCCCTCTTTCCACCCCCTCGGGACTAACCCAGACCCGAGACTCAAATTAAACAAAATGGTCAAGGGTACTGACAATTTTTAGCCGCTTCTCGTACGACACGAGCTGGCATACCATCCAATCCCACAGATGTATTGACATTGAGGTTATGCAATAGACTACTCACCACAATTCCCATATAATCTACTGGTTCATTCGTTTCTGCAATGTCACCACCTGGATGATATATTCTTGCAAAGTGCTCACTCAGTAACTCAACTATATCAACTGATTCAGTTACCTCCCTACCATCGGCATTCTTTAAAATCATTCTGCCATATACATTTTTCCTTTTACTTGGAACATATCGAAAAATCTATTTAGGATTCTCTTTAGCCTGCATGGCCAATGTTCTTTCGTAATCCTTTTTTTTTTGCTTTTCTTACCACACTCATTACCCTTCTGGCCTGCGCTTTATACCGTTCATGTGCCTGCCGGTCACCTTTCTCCTTAAATTCCCTCCATAGTTGTTTCTTTTTTTTGCAGCTCAAGCTTAATGGTGTTATTCATTCATTTAACTCCTACTTGATTTATTATTCGGACTCTAGGTATACAGTCAGCCATTGCTTCATGCAAACACTTCTTAACTGCCTCCCATGCACTATCAACTTCTAGTCCTTGCAGCTGTACATGCCATAGCACTGAACCAATCAAACTCCTTAGCTTATACTTTCCGGCCTGATAATTCCACATGTACCCTGTCTTAATTGTAAATTCCACACCTTTAGCCACCTCCCAAGTCAAGACCCTATGATCACTCTCTCACCAATGTGGTCATATTTGTTACACCTAAATCCTCAGATGTAATGACTAGGTGTAATTACTCTCTGACCCCTAGTATTTTCCATTACATGCTGTCGCAGATAGTTATCCCTTAATAACCGCATAAAATCCAATTCCTTCCTCCCGTGTGTCCTCTCCTCGCTCCAATCAATGTGACCATAATTGAAATCTCCCATAATAATCACCCTCCTTCCACTCATTTCTTCTATTTGCTTGTGCATGCTGTCACCACCATCTTTTCCATCACCTGATCTATAGCAGCACCCAATTGTATATTTTGTTCTGCTAGCCACAATCTCACACCAAATGGCCTCAAATGTGCTCTGTTCTCTATCCTTCAATTGAACTTCTATTCTCCTCGGCTGCAGCTCATCAGCTATCATCAGCAATACTCGTCCCCCCATTTTATTCTCCCTGTCATTCCTGAACACACTATACCCATCACATTCAATCCCACTAGCTATATCATCTACAGTCAGCCATGATTCACTAATACCAATAACCTGTGGTCTGGAAGTGCCAACCAAGGCCAAAAACTCTTCCTTCTTGTTCCTAATACTCTTAGCATTAGTGTACATGAATTTAAGACCCCCATTAGCCCCAACCCTACCTTGATGCCTTATATTAACTATCCCTTTCTGATTTGTTGTCCTTATTCGCTCGGGCATATTATACTCATTCATACATTCAACTGCCTCCCTAAGGACTGTATATCTACCCCCCCCCCCCTTAATAAATCTAGTTTCCCTGATTTTGCACATCCACTACAATCAGCAACACTTTTTCAAGTCTCCTTACACCGTATCCATTCAACTGCAAGCCATCCATCTTATATAGATCCTTTCGCCCATTGAACTCACTCCACATGTCCACAAATTCCACACCACTCGTCATACATAACCCACGCATAAAGTCATTTGCAATTATGGCCCTCCTTTTAAACATTTCACTGTCATACCATGGCAAAAGACTAATCATTCTAACTCACTCTCACTCTTTTCTTTTGCTACCATTATTAAATCACTAAATTAATAATTATAAATTACAGGACCTACCCTTTACATAGCATTGCAGTCCACTATAGCATATCACATCCCTATCCATCCACTGTTCTTGGTATCTTTAATTTATAGTATAAGCATATGGAAAAACTTCCAACTACATCTTTCTGTGGACCCCCTCCCTGCATCAGTAGATTACACTATAGCAGCAACCAATAATATTTTTGTCCCATTGGCCTCTATTTAACACCAGACAGACTCAAATGAACTATCTGCTCCAGACCTAAAATCGCTTTCAACTGGTAATTTTGTTGGTTGTAATTCTTCAGTTATCATCAGCAGTACCCACTTCTTTTCCTATTCCTGTAACTTTATCAGTTTCTGTCAATCAGGTCTCACTCATGTATATAATTTTTGCCCAAGTTGAGCTGACCCATGCCCAAAACTCCTCTCCCTTATTCCTAATATATCTGGCATTTGTGTATATGCATTTTAATGTGCAATGTTACCCACAATTACCCCCGTGTAATGTGATTACCAACCCATTTGAATTTGAAACCTGTGAAATTGTATTCAGCATTGCTTATTTATTTCTGTACACATGCACGTTTATCACAGGGGTGGCCAGGAAAATGCTTGATTGCATTTCCCCCCCTAATATCTCATTTCCCTGGTTTGCACTTCCAAACTCTCATTAAACAACAAATTCCTCCTGCACAATCTTCTCATTAACACATCATGGCCCTTCTTCTCAATTTTGTCCTACATACCAAGGCAACAGACTCACAATTTTTATATCCTTACTCTTCATTTTCACTTCTTTCGAGAACTCTTTCATATTTTCTCTCATTGCATATTTCTCCCCCTTCAAATCATTTGTTCCTACCAGAACAATCATCTTTTTCCCTTTCGCAAACTAACAGCTTCACTAACATCCCTGATTTTTGCACCTGGGAAACATGCTTTCGTCACTTGCTCATTAAGTATACCTCTTATCATCAAATCTCCATACAATACCTTCTCCTTCTTTTCAGTTTCTTTCACTTTCATACTTTCCAAATTTACGTTTTCTTTCATTCTCCTGCCTGCTGTATCACACGATAGTCATTTCTCCAGTCATTCTAGCTCTCATTTTTTGCCTTGTGAAGGATGCCATGTAATCACGTTATTTCACTTCTCGCTGTAACTTCATCACCCACATTAGTTTTAGCCACTTCTTTCATGCTCTCATTTCATGCAATACCATTCACTACTTCTGCATTCACCAGAATGCTTTCATTTTCTTTCCTTACATTATTAATATTCGGTATTTCATTTTCCCTCTTTCGACATGACTCGCATTGCTTGCACTATCACATAAAACATTGACAATGAAGTCTGTCTCCATTTTCACATTCATACCACAACCCATTCATTCTTAGCAATGAATACATAGAACATACACTACATTGTACAAAATCCTTCATGCTGAACTGTCATAGAGGAGGTGTAAGGGAAGGAATCGCAGTTGATTAAGGACCTGAAGTTTCAGGGACATTTCTAAAATTGAGGACCACACAATGTATTGTGGTAATGATGCAGATGACACTAAAATTAAAGAAGTAAGGATGTTATTGTAAAGGGCTTTGATCTGGCCACATATGGACCATAGATTTGGTCACTTTGTTTTCAAAAACATGAAGAGATATTGGAAAGGGTCCTCAGACAGTTGACATATGATTTGTGTGTGACATCACATCACAACAAAACTGTAATGTGATCCCTACTTGAAACTGGGCAGGAGTCAGAAAAATCAGAGACATTCCAAAGAATTTAAATAGAAAAACCTTTAAATATCTGTTAATAAAAAATCTCAAAGCAAAATCACTGTACTAGCATCTGAAATTAGCAGTCGCAAAAGCCTTTCCAGGCCTCATAACAGTGCATGGTATCCAAATTTCCACTGGAAATTCACAAGTACCCACCTGTACTTTCCAACTCATATCACCTTGCACTCCTGTACCTCCATTACCTACCAAATACAGGAAAATATATCATTTGCTAATGTCACTTGATCAGGCATCCCACCCGAATCCTCCTCTCCACAACCATGTGTACTATCCAACTTCTAGTAGAACATTTAGTATGAGATGTAAGCATCAAAGCAGATGTAGAAATCCATTGGAGGCTAAGACTATGGCACAACCTCCCAACACCAACCAAGCTGCACAGATTTATACTTATTGATCAGAATCCTGCACTTACTTCAACACACTGGGAATGCTGGGATATACATACCTGACTTGTCCTGTAAATGTGGCTATTATCAGATATGCTCTGGACACCTACTCCACTATCTGTAGTCAGACACACACATACACACACAGTCCAGAAGACTGTTGGCATCTACTCTAACGGATCTCAAGAAACACAAATTGTGCAACCACCTCTTTGTTGCTGCACAAGCTATCATTTGCTGTTTCCATCTAAAACACACAAGAAACATTGGTCATCTATCACTCATTCAATTTATGGAAAACTTCAAGCTGAGCATATGCAGAAAACTGCACAACACATTATTCCTCAAGTATCACAACCACAGAGAAAGAACAAGGAATCTATCACATTTCACTGAAGAATTATTATTATTATTATTATTATTATTATTTTACGGGTACCTCTGTGGAGTCTGAAGACTCATCGTGTTAGACCCAAATTATCCACACAATCTATTATACCTCTCCTTGAACCCATTAACAGATAAAGCACTCACAACTGACTCTGGCAACCCATTCCAATCATTCACAACTCTCCAAGCAAAAAATCTAGTCTTCACATCCCCACTAACCACACCTTTATTCAACTTCCAGGGATGACCCCCTTGTTCTGGCCCCTCCAGCCAAGTGTTACAACATTTCCCCTGCATGAATCCTATAAAATCCTTTAAGGAACTTAAATGTTTCTATCATAGCCCCAACTGAACTCAACCAGTGCTCTTTTCATCACCAAAGATATCAGGAACAACATTCTCATGTAGAGCTGACCTGGTTGGCCAAGTGGTTAGTCTATCTGCTCTCCAGCCAAAAGGCTGTGGTTTGAATCCTGACGTGGACATGGATGTTTGTGATTGTCTGTGGAAATACTAGTGGTGGTGGTGGTGAACAGTAGATGACGTTGGTGTAGTTGCAGTTGGAGATGTCATGTAATAATAATAATAACAATAAAGATGACAGTCTACTCCAAACTTCATCAGAGAAAAGCGCTGAAAATGCCATCCCTCCTTAGTGCAAATTGAAAAACTTTATTGTTTCCTGAAAAAAAAAAAAAAAAAAACTACTTAATGGATTTACTAAAAATAAAGAGCCAAAAGGCTTCATTTTGGTGATGCAAATTTATAAAAATTAAGTGGATATTAAATCCAGCATTATTTCAAAGCTGAATATAGAAACTATAAAAGTTTTTTATATTCTATATAAAAGTTTCTATTTCTACTTAATGGAGACGTGTACTTATGATTTAAATTTTAATCTTTTTAAAAATAATATTCTTCTTTTTAATGTAGATAGTCTTTCCTGTTATGATATATAGTCAGGTGGTGTATTTTAGCATTTAAAGTTGAAATAAATAAATATTTATACTTATATTTATCTGCATTCATTTTGCTATTGCAGAAGTTGTGCGTGCCTTTACTCACTGTATTAACCAAGGGATGGCTATGTATTGGGGAACATCGCGATGGACTGCAATGGAAATAATGGTATGTTTTGTTAGAAATCTTAGTTTCTGAAGGATAATGAATAAAAAAGTTTTGTAGGTATTTATTTGTAGTAGCTAAAACAGAATTATGTAGCTGATGTGTACAAAGGAATACCTTGTGCTGATTTATAATGCATATATATATTTTCAATAAATAAAATGATATTTTGCACTAATTTCACATATTTACTGAAGCATAATTTGATCTGCTTTTTTCTGTAGCTTAGTTGTCTTACAAATTTAATCATTTCAACTTCCCATATGTGGCATTGGACTGTAATAATTTGAATCATTGACACAAAACAAAATGCATTCCTTACAGCTCCAGTGTTATAAACCCTTAACAATGGGCTCAAGGAGTTGAATTTTGGCATTTCTTATAATTTTTTTAATAATAATTAATATTTTTATTGATTTCTAAAATATTTACACATATAATACAATAATTATCTTGAGTGACATGCTAACTTATAATTTTACAAAATTCAGCACTTTTCTACATTGGATTTGAATCGAACTTATTATTATTATTTTAATTAAAAATTTTAATGATACTTTTTTGCCTCAATATTATGTATTTACAACACATGTTCTTCTAACATTCTCTTCCAATGATGATTATATTATACTGAATTTTTTGTATAATGAATAACTAATATAATAATAATATTTTTTTCTGGTTGGATAAGATTACATTTTAATAGTATTTATACTTCTTCTTCTGCAGCTTTTCCCGCTTAAGTAGGGTGGCTATTTGTAGTGAGTCTCCTCCACAACCTCCTGTCTTGGGCTGTAGCCACATCCAAGTTCTTCATCCTCAAGTCCTCCTCCACCATCTCCCTCCATCTCTTCTTTGGCTGCCTGCGTTTCCTCTTCCTCCCCTGCACATCCATCTGCATGACCTTTCTTCCCACATACTCTTCCTCCCTCCTCATCACATGACCAAACCATCTCAACCTTGCCTCCTGTATCTTTGCTCCTAAGTTCATAACTATCACCATTCCTCTTATATAGTCATTTCTCAGACGATCCTTTCTGGTCACACCGCAAATCCACCTAAGTATTCACATCTCTGCTACCTCTATCCTGCTGATGTTATTTTTCCTCAGGGCCACAGTTTCCATAGCATACATCATAGCTGGTCTCACTACTGTCCTGTAGATTTTGCCTTTTAGATTGATTGACACCCTCTTATTGCATAGCACTCCAGCCATCTCTCTCCAGTTCCTCCATCCTGCTTGTATCCTGCATCCCACTTCCTTTTCAGTCTCACCATCCTCTTTCATTGTTGAACCTAAGTATCTAAAGCCACTGACCTTCCTGATGACATTTCCTTCCAGCTCCAGATCTGTCTCCTGGCTGCCATCCACTTTGCAACACATATACTCTGTCTTACTTCTGCTCAGTCTCATACCTCTCTCTTCCACTACTTTCCTCCAACTTTCCAGTTTAGCTCCCACTTCTTCTCTTGATTCTGCACACAGCATGATGTCATCTGCATACAACATAGTCCAATGCGCATCTTCTCTCACCTCCTCTGTCACCACCTCCATCACAATATTGAACATGAACAAACTTAATGCTGACCCTTGATGCAAGCCAACTGTCACTGGAAAACTTTCTGTCTCTCCCAGACAAGTCCGAACTCTTGTCTTCACATTTCTGTACATCTCCTGCACCAGCCCGACATATTTCTCCGCTACCTTCTTCTCCCTCAGACACCTCCAGACTTCTTGCCTTGGCACTCTATCATACGCTTTCTCCAGATGTAGCTCCCGTTGCTTCTCTCGAAACTTTTCCATCATTTGTCGTAACCCAAAGATGGCATCTGTTGCAGATCGACCAGGCATGAAGCCAAATTGCTCCTTTGCAATCTCCACCTCCTTCCTCAATCTTCCATCAAGAACCCTCTCAAGGATTTTCATTCTGTGGGACATCAACTTTATTCCTCTGTAATTCTTACAGTCTTGTGCATCCCCTTTTGCTCTTGTAGATGGGGACAAGAGTACTTTCTCTCCATTCCTTGGGTATATTTTCCTGTTGACAAACTTTTTTAACAGGTCCCACAGCAGGTCAATTCCCTCTTCCCCCAGTGCCTTCAATGCCTCCACTGGGATCCTGTCAGGGCCCACCGAATTTCCATTCTTCATCCTCTTTATGGCCTCCTTCACTTCCACTCTACTAATGTTCTGGACCATCCCCTCATAAGGCTCTCCATCTTCTCTGTGAGTCCTTGCATTTTCTTCATTCAAAGGCCCTTCAAAGTATATTCTCCATCTGTTTCTTATATCCACATTCTTCCTTAATACCCTTCCTCCAGAGTCTTTGATCTGCCTCACATGTATTATGTCCTTTGATGCCTTATTTCTACATTTTGCCAATCGATAAATCTTTCTCTGTCCTTCCTTTATTTCAAATTGATCATAAAAGTCTTGATATGCCATGGCCTTGGCCTGTGCAACAACTCTCTTGTCTTCTCACTTTTTCTCTCTGTACTCCTCTCAGTCCTCTTCCTCTCTTGACTCGTCCCACTTCTGCTTTGCCTTCCTCTTAGCCATCACTGCTTCTTGTACATTATTATTCCACCACAAACCCTTCTTCTGCTCTCTAATCTTTCTGGATGTTTCACCAAGCACCTCAATTGCGCAGCTTAGAATTGTTTTTGAATTATGTCTCCACCAATCTTGCACACTTTCTAGTCCATCCGAAATCCTCTCTAACATATCCCTAAAACGGGTCCTCACACTCTCTTCTTTTAAGTGAAAGCATTTAATTGTCTTCCTCCCATGGCTTCCAAAGGTTCTTATCTTCGACTTTATTTTAAAGTCTGCGCACAGTAGCTGGTGTTGCTGCGCCACTTGATCTGTTGGGATTACCTTACAATTTGTTAATGCCTTAAGATGTTTTCTTCTAGTCAAAATGTAGTCAATCTGTGAATAATATTTATACAATAACCATAAAAAATTTTATATATTTACAATTTTTGCTTTAAAGTATTTAAGCGCTGTAACTATAGCACTTAAATGTAATAAATGGATTTTTTTTTCTTTGTGTTGATCTCGGTTGAGATGTAATGTCTCAGCTTACTTCCTCGAAGGTTTTTATTAAACTTATCTGAGGAATGAACCAGTTAGTCATTGTTTGTTAGTTTGATTGCTGTGTTGGAAGTAGGCTGATGTTTGATAGGTCTGATATTCACTACAGCTATAGCATGAGAAATTTATTCACACGCACATGCACGAATGCATGCACACACACACACACACACACACAATAATTTGGAATGTCATGATGCTTCGCTGAACTGGAAAGCTTGAACTAATATATTGTGTTTCATTAGGTGTGTAAGGTGTGTAGAATGAGTATTTCTTGTTCAAAGTATGTCCTTAAGGCTCTTTTCAGGCTATTGTAGTTTGTAAGGTTCCTGTATTCAAAAGGTAGTTTACTTAACATATCTGGTATGTAGAAGCTTTGAGTGACCTTTCTGTACTGATTGTTATATTTATATGTGATATAATTAGTTGTCTGAGGTTTTTTATACGGTATGTATTTCTGGCTGTCCTGTAGTTGGCATCGAAATATTTTAGCATAGCTGCATAGTGACATAAGTGTTTTGCTGTTAGCATTTTGTGTTCTGACATTGTAATGTATATATAATAGTATATATAATAGTTATAATAATAATAGTAATTATTATTATTATTACAATAACCTTCATTGAGCTAGCACTCTCATTATGGGAGGCACACTTACCTAGCAACATATCTCTCATATTGAAACTTGAAATCATTTACACTCCAAATATTCACAATGCAGTATAGCAAGGGTTTAATTTACTCACCTCTCTCTCTCTCTCTCTCTCTCTCTCTCTATGTAAAAAATTAACTCCATGCCCTTCTTCACCACACATTTACACTACTTTCAGAGATAGCTCTCGTTCTTCTTCCTCTTGCACTCCATTCATTTTATAATTCTCTCTCTCTCTCTCTCTCTCTCTCTTTATTAATTCAGTAAAATCCTCTGACTAACTTAAACATCTCTATCATATTACCTCTTTTCCTCCTATCCTCTAAACTCTGCAATCTACATTCCCTCAATCTTTCTGCATAACCAACATTCTAGACTGCAGATATTGCTATTGTCATTCATCTCTGAATCCTCTTTACTGTTTCCATTAACAATATAAACTAGTTGACCAAATTTGAGCACAGTAGTCTGTGTGCATTCAGACCAATATCTTATAAAGTGGCACCACACCTTATCCCTATTAGTCAACACATACTTCTTTCATAGAAGAAGTACAATGTACAAATATACAGCCTTATATCACTGCACTCTAAAGTTCACCATCTTGCATTTATTAATATCAAAACTAAAACCCCATGCATTGCCTATTCAAATCCTCCTGAATGGAATTAACATCAGCTACACTCCATATAATTCTCTCTAGCTTTCCATTTTCAGCAAACAATTGAATATTCCATGTCAATTCATATGAAATATTATTAATAAATAAGTTAAAAAGCAGGGCCCAGATCCTGAGGCATGCTACCAATCATGTTCCTCTTCTGAGATACTGCTCCATCATAGACAACTTTCTTTTATCATTCAGGGTGCCAGTCTTCAATCCATTGTCCATTCCCATCTTCTGCAGCTTATATGACAATTTTTTATGTAGTTATCTATCAAATGCATTTGAAAAATCCAAGAATATCACTGTATATGAATCTCTCTTATCCAACACGTTCATCACCTAATAATAAATGTGTGTGGATTACAATAACAAGGCCTACCCTTTGCAAACTCATACTAATCATCATAAAGGATCTTGTCTCCACATGCAATCCTGTTTTTTATTTCTAACCAATTTCTCCAATATCTTGACCAGTCTATATATTCGCAGTTCCATATCTTCATATATATATATATATATCTGATCACCTTCAGATATACAGACTGGTCTATAATTGGAAACTTGTGTCCTAGAACTGTGCTTGTAGAGCAGTACTATTTTGACCTTTTTCGATTCTTTAGAAACTTTTCCCACTGCAAGACTTTTAGTAAATAAACAGGTCAAAGGCATAGGTATCTTTTTTGTACATTCTATAAAAATATATGGTGATATGTCCATGCCCATAGCCTTATTAAGTCAAGCAAAATTTGATACACTTCTGATTGTTTTACCTCTAATTTCTTCTAACATTCACCTGTCTTCTACATGTTGAACAGCATCATTCATACCAGCATGATATATATGCTGATAAAGTGTGCATTAAATAACTCCACTCATCCTTTACTATGATCATCCATCTTATTTACTTATGCTCTATTTATTTGCACAACACTTAATATACAGTTGTGCACTGCATTTATCAGATGCCTCCTGATCAGTTTCCATGCTCTATCAGCTTTTTTTTTTGTTGTTGTTGAAAGTTTATTTTTCACTTGGTTAGACTATAATAAATTTAGTTTAATACTTTATCCAAGTGTGAGCAAACAAAGTTTGCGCCTGAAAATATCTTCGGAACTGGGGTAAGGTAGTATATCACCGGGCAACTCGTAGCAAAGGTGCAAAGGCTATCATACCACTTCTTAAACTCATTGACTGTTCTCGCTCTCACCACTCCATCAGGTAATGCATTCCATGGTTCAACCACCCTCCATGCAAAGAAACCACTCCGCACCCTCTTGCTCACAGTTTCCTTTTGTAACTTCCAGGGTTGGCCTCTTGTCATCACTCCTTCCTGCTGTTCAACCAAGCAAAAGAACTCCCCACTGTCAACCCTGTAACCACCTCTCAACAGTTTAAAAGTCTCAATCAAATCACCTCTCCTTCTATCCACCAAACTCTGCAGTCCACATTCCCTCAGCCGATCCTCATAACTATCATTGTATAGTTATGAGGATCGGCTGAGGGAATGTGGACTTTGCCTGAAACCATCTTTGTTATCCGCCTTTGTACCCTTTCCACAGTTAATTTATCCACTTCAAATCCTGGGTACCAAATCTGAGAACAATAGTCCAAGTGTGGTCTGATCAGGGTCTTATACAACGGAATGATAACTGTTTTATATCTGCAGGTCAGTGTCCTTCTCATTATTGCAGTAATCCTCTGTGTTACCTTTCTCCACCTTTGTAATATGTCCCCTAAATTTCAGGTTTCTATCAATCATCAACCCCAGATCTCTTGTCTCCTCTACTTCCTCCAGCATAACTCCTCCCATAGAGTATGCAGCATCCCATCGATGTTTCCCAAACCTTAAGACCTTACATTTTGCTGCATTAAACTGAAACTCCCATTCATTTGCCCATCTATCTAGCTTATTCAAATCCTCTTGCAGGGCTGCCGCATCTGCACCATTACTAATAATCCTTCCCAGCTTCGCATCATCCGAAAACAACTGAATATCCCCTTGCAATCCATTGACAATGTCATTGATATAAAGGTTAAACAATATAGGTCCCAGTACTGAGCCCTGTGGGACCCCACTTTTAACCTT